>NC_137127.1:45720500-45913000 GCF_949319135.1 Squalius cephalus | reverse complement strand
ACCTTTGATTTTAATAAAGTATTAGTAAATATTGAATTAATATGAACTAAGATTAATAAATGCTGAAGAAGTATTGTTCATTCTTCCTATTAAGTATGAACCTTATTGTAAAGTTTTACAAAAAATATTAAGGAATCTTTGATTTAAAAAAAAGAAAGAAATCATAATACAATTCTGAACATTGCAAACGTTTATTACAAACAACAGCATGAAAAACAAATTAAGCGACGAGAAGGTTCTTTGAACCCATTAAACGTTCGTGATCATCACACAATCTCAACACGTCCAGCGCCCTCCAGCGGCTCAGCTCGACTCTCACAGCTCAAACGAGCATGCAATCACATCCTGGCATCTCAGGAGAGCTTCTTTCTGGACACCGAGAGGAGTTTCCAGACCAGACACCTGGAAGTTCAGCACGTCTATGTCCGAGGCCCCGAACCTCGCGCGCACGCGCACTTTCTCGTGCATGTTGAACTCGACTTGTTTGTCAGTCATCAGTAGGAGAGTCCGCAGAAATCTCTCGCGCAGATCTGAGCGCAGTCGCTGCTCCTCTTCATCAACAGCTGAAGATGAGGATGAGGAGGAGAGTGTTGTGGGACACAGAGCGATGAAGCGCGGGGAGTTCGGGTCGAAACCTCGGCTGTTCGGGTCCGGGCCGCGGGGAAGCCGGAGAACACTGACGGGGGTCTTCATATTGATCTGTTTAAATAACACACACATCACGAACTTGCATGTGCTAATGGTGACTTTACTGTAAAGGTATAAAGTGGCATCCGTTGCAGCATCTGCTGTTTACATACCTCACTCAGTATGAGCGCTGCATCTGCATATCCGGTTTGTATTTTCAAAATAAAAGTCACCAAGCAGGGCAAAAAGAAGTCACTAGACAAGGCGTTATGAAATCAAAACGTACAATTGGTATTATTTTTTTGTGTGGAATATTGCCGTTTTTATTATGAATTATTTATGCATGCACAACATTATTTTTCCATAATTTTTTGTTTGATACAAATCTTTTGTTTGATACAAAAGTAAAATATCTTACAATAAGAAAATACCGCTCCACCCCAGCAAACTTTACAAAGTTGCAGAATTGTCAGACAATGCAGAGGAGTAAAGAAAAAGGAGTTTTTTTTTAAACAATAATAATTCAAATAAAATACAATTTATATTATAAATTATAGGCCTACCACAAAAAATAAAAAATTCTTACATATACACTTGTGTCTGTCTACAAATAAAGCAATAATTAAACAAATAAATAAATAAATAAAGTTTAACTTCAAAAGAAGGAACGAATGATTGACGTGTCAAAAGCAACACTCTCCCTCCATGAAATCAAAATGGACAATTCTTTTTTTTAAATGGAATATTGAGGTATTTGTTTTAAATGATTTATCTGTGCACATCATCATTATACTTTTTTTAAATTCATGTTCCTTGTAATCTTGAATCAGAAAATCTTCCCCTCCCTCTTGTAGCATCTCTTCTCTTCTCTGATGATGTGGGCGGGGCAACCTGTCACTCACATGAGATCAGCCAATAGCAAACCACAACCATCCAATCAATTCCCCACAGATAAAATCAAGCCCCGCCCACATTTTTTTTTTTTCTTCTTGTTCCAGAAGTGTTTCACTCGGATATACGTCACAATAGGGGCTGTCGCACCGGAGGAATCTTTTCATAGTTCCTACAACTATTGGCGAAAGTACCTCGATGTTGCCGTGTTCGCACCGCAGGAACTAGGAATGACTTTAGTTCTATAGTAACTATTTTGGAGGAACTAATTTACTAGGGTCTAAACCAGCACTATAGAGAGCCTAAGTCCCTTCAGTAAAGTTAGCTTCATTAGCTTCATCAAACTGCGACTTTCTTGACTTTAAAATGTATCTTTTAAATTGACAAACATCATATGTGTAATTCAGGGCACAATTCAGACGAGATCAAAATATTTGTTGTCTCTCGCCATTGACTACCATACAATATTTTTTTCCGAAATAAGGTCCCTGTCATGGTGTCAGGTTGTGTTCTCCAGGTGTCCACTAGATGTCCTCCTTCCCCACGGTGTCTGTCACATTTTGAACTACATTCCCCACGATCCTTGTCTCTTCATTGCACTCAACTGTCCCTTGTCACTAATTATTGCACTCAGCCAATTCCCCATTAGCATTGTCTATGTTCCCTCGTGTTCTTCTTGATGCCTGCCTGAGTTCTCTCCTGTGTTTCCCACCACGGGGTTGTTTTGATTGTAAGTTTGTCTTGTTTATTTAATAAATTCCTTTTACGCACAGTCCCATGGTGGTTCACCGGAAGGGGAGGGACTTAGGCTCTCTATAGGAACTATACGTGACATTAGTGTTCGCTGATTGGCCGAACACACCAGCGCCCGCCATTAAAAAAAAAAAGGCTGTGTACACACATTATACTAGCTTATATATTTACTCCAGAAACTAACTCTACGAACATGGAAAACAGTGATAGATGGGCCTATAACCTTTACGCTGAGGAGAAAATCCAACGCACCTTTTGAGGGGACCAAAAGAAACATGATTACAGCTCAACTAGCGACACTGGACACCAACCACACGGCAAACGCTAATAACGTTTCATATACTGTCTTTCTGTGTATAACAGTTATATCTAATAACAAGGGCGTAGGTTTGATTTTGAAATTGGTGGGGACGGGGACATCCCCTGAAGCTGAGATGCATCTGTCATTAAAGGGATAGTTCACGCAAAACTGAACATTCTGTCATCATTTACTCTCCCTCAAGTTGTTTTAAACCTGTATGAATTTCTTTATTCTTCTGAACACAAAAGAAGATATTTTGAAGAATGTCGGTAACCAGACAGTTGATGGACCCCATTGACTTCCATAGTAGAAAAAAACCCCCTCAATACTGGTTACTGACATTCTTCAAAATATCTTCTTTTGTGTTCAGCAGAAGAAAGAAATGCATAGAGGTTTGAAACAACTTGAGGGAGAGTAAATGATGACAGAATATTCATTTAAAAGTGAACTTACAGAAATGAACTGTTGGCATATTTGTTTCACATCAATAATGTCCAGTTTGTCCTGTTGGACATGACACACAGCAATACTGTTAAGTGTCACTTGTGACCATTGTTCTGAGCCATGTTTTCAGTGTCCTAAGAGCACTGAAACTTCTTTCAGCCTCAGCTGATGAGACTGGGATGACAAGGGTTTCATCTTCATCAAACAGTCCTCATTATGTCTGTAAAACATAACATTGTCTTTTTACAGACAAATCATTATGTCTGTAAAAAGTCCCCATAAAACATAAAAACACAACATTGCTTGGTCTTGTTGAAATGAGAGGACAGCTCATTTCAACAAGACCAAGCAATGTTGTGTTTTTATGTTTTATGGGGACTTTTTACAGACATAATGATTTTATACTGTGCAAACGGTATATTATACCCCCTTACACTAACCCTGCCTATCACAGAAAACTTTCTGCATTTTTACATTTTCAGCTGTTTTCCAAAAAATAAATAAATAAATCCCCACAAGGACAAGTATTTTGGATATTGCCATCTTTGTGGTGACATTTTGTCCCTATAATGTAGTGTTACACACACACTTAAGCATACACAATCTCTCTCTCTCTCTCTCTCTCTCTCTCTCTCTCTCTCTCTCTCTCTCTCTCTCTCTCTCTCTCTCTAACGATTGTCAAACTAACGATTGTTCGCCACTTATCCCGCGATTGTAATACAAAACTGATTTGTCCCGCATTTTTGTGCACAGAACTGTTGATTTCTCCCTAGCTTACCGCATCTAGGTTTCCTTCGGAGGAGCATTACCGCTTCACACCAGAGCCTCTCACAAGTTAGATAGAAAAAACAAAGCCAATCAGTTTAGCGATGTGTGTTAAGAGGGCGGGAGATATTAACTGTTTGTGTACCATGAATTGCGCATTTTTCTCAGAACGCTCTTGTGATTTTAATCTAAATAAAATGTTTCCTGATTAAATAAAATAAGCCTAATACATAAAAACCACAAGACACAACCGGACAACAGTGGTTATATATAAATATATTTTAAGTTTTGATCGAAATTATTGATAGGGACATATCAGTGTCACTGAATATTGGTAGGGACACGTCCCTAGCGTCCCTACTAAATTCTACGCCCCTATTAGACAGGACAGGTAGACAGATCGCAAACTAATGAACACGGAGAATGCGAGCACTGTTTGTTTGCTTAGGCTCTGGCTGGCGTTCCTACTGGCGGTGCGAATGCAACCAGAAAACGTTTAGTTTTACAGTAACTACATGGTACTGTAATTGTGTAATACAGTGCATTACTGCAAGCTAATCATTACACTACTGTAATTCTTTTTATTTGTACTGTATAAATTAGATTTCATAATTTTGATATAGAATTAATTTTATTTTTATCCTACATAAGTACTACTGACATACAAATAAATTATACAAAATGATTACAAAATAAAAAAAAATTTATTTAAAACATTTCATATATATCACAAAATATGTAAAATGCTGGAAATGATGGGTTACATTTTTACACATTAATGGGTGAGTTTTTGTGTTAATGATTTTAGCAAAGTAAATTTGTCAGAAAGGTTAGCACAAAGATGTGTAAACGTGTTAAAGCTACACTGTGTAACTTTTTAAGTTGATTCTTAGCAAAAAACACTTTGTTCTATCAAAAGTATATGTGCTCATTCATGTGTAATTACGTCCACCAACTAATAAAGTATTCTCGTAAGCGTAAAATCTGCCTTTTATAATACATACGAGTGAGTCACCTGAATGGCGGCAGCCATGTTGCGCCTCCATCTTGAAAATACATTCGCCAAAGAGGGACATACCTGGAAATTCAAGCTTCTCCTTTCGCGTTTTACACTCAGTGGCACCGTGACGAATGCGAGGGGGAGATTACTCGCGACTGCCGGCAGATTTGAAATAATACGGCCATCGTAGGAGTTAAAACGCCCTCGGAATTGAAAGGAACAGAAACTAATATTCACTGGGTAGTCAATTTCACCGCTAGATGGGGGAAAATATCACACAGTGTAGCTTTAATTTAACACATTATGTGCTGTCCTTCACTGCACACATTGTTAAAAAACATAAATAAAATCCTAAACAAAACGTTAGCATTTGACAAAATGAATGTAGAGTTATTGGTTGTTTAGCTTATACAATTATTATAATGAAATATCAACCATTACATTCATAAAACTGCAGAATATAAATACATTAAGCAGTCAAAAAGGAAATGTCCAACAAAACACAGTTCTTTTCACAATACATGACACATAACCCCACCTTCAAAATAATTTCACTTATTTACAAAAATGTGTTGGATTCGTGTACACTGGTGGCCAAAAGAAGTATTTAAGTCTCTTAATGTTTTTGAAAGAAGTCTCTTTGATGCTCAAGAAACATTTCTTATTATGATCAATGTCTGACTGTCTACTCCTCCATCTTTTCCACAGCAGAAGTAAAAGTCATCATCAAAATAATCTTTAAAAAGCCAACACAATGTTTTTGTCCACCTTTGCGAATAAATGAACTTCTCCAAAGATTGGTTCCTGTTCAGAACTTGACTGACAACATCAGAATGTTCCCTGGTCTGTGTGTGTGTCCTTAAGAGGAGATCCCGGTTCTAACCATAGACTGTAAAAAAATATGGACGTAGTGTCCGTGACGTCACCCGTAGGTTTCTGAAGAGCATTTTTGAAGTGGGCGGAGCCGGCCGTCGCCATCTTGGCCTTGCGTCACTCCCGGATAACAGAAAATGGGCAAAGAGGCGGGGCGTGAGTGGAGCTGAGGAGCCTGGCTATCTGAAATCACGCCCACCTAGCTCGACGTGATCGAGTTAGCTCAGGCTAGGGAGGTAATGCTATAACGTTATGCTACTGACAGTACCAAGTCTGCGACTGCACAGGGCCTTGCGCTAAAGTGACAGTTGATGATGTAAAGCCAATTAAAAGTTCCTGTTTTTGCCCTTCGAAATATTATAATAGTTAAAAGACATAGCTGCAAGTGAGACTGTGTATCGTGATTCTGTACTATTCTGCTAGTTGAAAATGTATTATGCAGTAACTATTACTCTGAGAGAGAGTGTGTGTGACAGTGATTTATGTGCATAACGTTACATGTCAGTCACTCTTTTTTTATAGTCTATGGTCCGTCAGCGCGGCATCGCTCGTCAAGTTCGTAGAGAGCTTATTCAGTCCATTTTAAATTCTGATTTTGGCCGCCTCTCAAATGGGTTAAACCATAGATATATTGCCTATGAAGTTCAAGTAAATGCGCTAGAAAATCCGCGCTCATTCAAGGATGTGCATTTATTGCATGACGGAGAAAGCGCCGACACCTGCAGGATTTCACCTGACGGTACATAAGCATATTATAATCAATCTGTTCCGTGAGAGCAGAACAAGCCTTTATTGACGTTTTTAAATCTGAAAACTCCAAAAAGCAACGAAATTGTCAGACATCCATTAGTGCATGTTCACAGAGGGAAACAACTGAAATGCAGCGCTGGTTGTTCTCTCGAACGATACTCGACGACAACGACCGAATCCAAAGCCGTAGGCGAAGTAATGGGTGTATTAAATTGTATGAAATAATTCCGAAAAAAAGCACAAAACACTGCAGAGAGGTGGCAAGTTCAGCAGTAACATTTGCTGAGGTGAAGTGACGGTGAAGTAACAGCAGACAAACGGCTAGCATTGACATCAGCGGCAATCCACCTGTCACTCAAGTGGCCACACCCTTAATTATGCAGAACTTTAAGGATTAATCAACTAAACGGATGAGTTATAAAAAAATTCACCCCCCTCACAGTTGTCATGAAGGGCAAAATTAGCTGTATAGACCAAAGCCACATACAGACACCAGGCTGTAAACATGTTTTTTTCTGCTGTAAAATTTGGCATTTTAACATGGGGGAGATACAGATTTGACACACTTTTGACACGAGCCTCAAGCGGCCAGTCAACGAATTGCAGTTTAACTCACTTCCGTGTTGGTTTCAAGAGAGAGACGGGGAGGTTGCCGCTTGGTTCTAACACTATCCACCTTTTTCCTGGTTAGCGAATTTACCCATGATTCATAGCGGATTTGAACCGGAAGCCGGTTGTCCTTTTCTGGTTCGAAGCTTGTGTACGTTTGATAGCTTGTAGCTTACTAGCTTGTTTGCTGTAAAAGCCGGTGTTTCTCAATGGATGAAGCACAAATAGACAAATAACGGAGGTGGATACACACCATGGATGTTTTAACTAGTCGCGACGACAGTACCGTAACAGTCTCTCATCCATCCCTTATGACGGAGTGGCTAGATGACATGAAGCAATGGCCCGATGTTAGCTACATCGACGTTGTTAATTACCTTTTATTTTCTGAAGGGGTTGATGGCGAAGAATTGCGTAATTACAAAAGCACAGAAGCTTATACTTACTTGCACAGTAACAAAATAGGTACAGTATTGTTGAAGAAGCACAGCGGCTTTATATTTTTGAAGGCAGCAGTAGAGCCCAGTCAGAGTGTCAATAATGCTAAACATACAGCATGGGTAATGCTGAGGGAAAGTGGAGTCATTGAGACAGTCGGCTGCTCTTGCATTGCCGGGTTAGGGAAGTCATGTAGCCATGCAGCAGCTATTCTGTGGAAGGTAAAAATAAAAAACTACATATGCACAGCTTTTTTACTTTTACACTTGTAATTTAATAAACTGCTTTCATGCTAACATAACTGCTAACATGCTTACTGTCTTTGTTAATAGCAATGTTAATAGTAAGTGGATAAATAACCAAGATAAATCACCAAGACAGTGTTGATGCCATCATTGCAGGTGCAAAATGCAGTGATTGGTGGAAAGACAGGGCTTGCATGTACAGATGAGCAGTGCAGGTGGGATGCAGGGACATCAAAGAACCTTGAGCCTAAACGTCTGAGTCAGATTAACTTCAGGCACCACAAGGCAGAACAGCAATACAGTGTTAGGGTTGTATCCAGTCAACCACTCCCAAATACACCACATCATGTGTCACACAAAGACTTCAGAGACAGTGTGGACAAATCCACCCTCCAACCACTTTTTGTCCTGAAGAACACATTATTAGGGAAGTGTTATAATGCCTCACCATCAGCAGAACAACCTAGCACTAGTTACAGTGCAGTTGATGACAAGATTCTTCAGCCACATCAGATACACAATAATGAGCTTAGCTGTAACCCATGCAAGGCATTCTACCAGGCATATGTTGAAGTTAGTGATGCCCAAGCAGCTCAATTAGAATTAGAAACCAGAGAGCAAAGTGCCTCTGATTTGTGGCACAATTGTAGAAAAATTAGACTTACAGCAAGTTCTGCAAAAAAGGTTCCCTTCCATGCAACCACAAGCAGTGACAAATTTCTATGTGAGCACATATACCCCTCATTTCGTGGTAACTATGCGACTAACTATGGAAAAGCAAATGAATATAGAGCTTGCCAAGAGCTAAAAGAAGAGGGCATGAGCATTACGCATAGGGGCACTGTTGTAAGTGTCCAAGAACCATGGCTCTCTGCCAGTCCTGATGGGGTCATTGACTCATGTGTGCTACTGGAAGTAAAATGTCCAGTGCCAACCCAGCTCATGTTAACAACATTTAAACACAACTTATTCTGATATCATGGCACTAACAACTTAGTTTGTTATCAAGTTCGAATGCTAGCAACTTAGCACGTAGAGGTTAGCCGCTGAACAGGAAACACAATACCGGAAAGCGGAAGTAGGTCATTGCCCATTGGTTGCTGGAGAAACAGGCGGATAGAGATCGCTAAGACATGTGACCAAATGGGCGGCAACCTTATCAGAACGCAAAGAATTATGGGTATGTTTGGCAGGCTAGTGTTCTGGCATAAAAATAATGAAAAATTAGCGTGAAAAACAGAATATAATCCTACAAAATGCAGCGGGCTAAAGAAAACACTGTCGGACCATACCGCCTAAAACTAAATCCTAATGCAAAAAACGAGATATGACGAGAAAATAAAGGGAATCAAAGGACTGGATCCTTACGAGCAGAGCGACTGGTCAAGGGACGTCAAACTGTTGCCCAACTTCCAGCACCCATATATATACAACTATATGATATTATGTGTTAGTGCATACACACACGAAGTTTTCAGTAACTGAAAACTGTCGTCCGTTCAAAGGTATGCTAATGTTTTAAGCACCACACTCCTCGCTCTCCCCGCGGAGAGGCGCGGGCGCGATCGAACAGTGGAAACATAAAAACATACTCTGTCATTTTGTTCAATTGTGCAAAGTGTTAACTTATATTTGTGTACACTCGCAATAAAACACAACATTGTGCTTTTGTGAAACTGTAAACTCTTGTCAAACTGTAACCTACAACTGTCACCCAACCAAAATCTCTCTCTCTCTCTCTCTCTCTCTCTCTCTCTCTCTCTCTCTCTCTCTCTCTCTCTCTCTCTCTCTCTCACACACACACACACACACACACACACACTATTTAAAAGCAAAAAATATTTATCCAACCTCATTTAAAAACAGTCTGTCAATGCCATCTGTAGCGACTGAGACAAATCAGACACAATTATTTGGCATATGCACAAACAAATCTTTAAAAAACTTCCATCTGAGAGCTGTGGTCCTAACCCCCCCCCCCCAGGCGGGGCAAAAGGGGACTGGTTGCCATGGTAAACTGATAGGTTTATCTGATAGGATCTGATAGGATGTTTTTTATGACTCTTAGGAATGCTAACAAGTAACTAACTCTGCCACAGATATCAGAACAAACTCTCCTGCGTTCATTTAATCGTAGACAAACGGATCTATAAATGAACATGCATCCCAGAAACTGTGTGAATGATTTACTGGCTTGTGTATGTATATACTTTGATATATATTTGATTATACAACCAAAACGGGACTCTCACATAATTCTCGCTGAGAAGGAGAGATAAACCCTATTAATCATATGTATTCTATGCATAACCTCTTGAGAAATGTGTAGACATGTATCTAATCTTCCCACCTCATGATTTTCAGACTACGGTTTACCAAAATCAGATGTGTGGCGTATTTGGTCTCTATAAACTCCAATCTGTGTCCCCAATTTGTTAATTTACATTAAATTTTGCTAACTTTGTGACACATTAGAATTATAAGAATCTTGAAGATTCTTCTCTTAAACACCCAATGAAAGTACACATTGCAAATGAGCATGCTTGAACAAAGGTCATAAAAAAGACATTTTCCCTCCAAAGGAAGACACTTCTTATTGGCTCTTATACCTCCAAATGGGTGTGCCATCTTCACGCTTTAAAAATCACTGACCACAAGATCCGTCGCTCTTAGCTCTTGTCCTCGGACCTAAACTGCAGCTCCAAGTGAATCATGTGGGGGAGGGGGGGCCCTGCAGGCCTCTGCAGGCCGAGTCAGACTGCCTTTCTTAAATCCAACCAAGAAGGAAACGGACAACTCTTGCCTTAAGGATGCCGTGTGTTCCAGCATGGCCTCAACAGGTCCAGGGCAGGAGGCTTCGAAGCATCCAGGACATGTGCTCACTCCAGCATCAAGGACAACTTCAGGAGTTCAGTGACGTCATTCAACACGGACGAAGTCCCTCGCAACTCTCACCATGTGCTCTTTGTGTCCTGCCGGCCCAGAGCGTGTAGGCCATAATCTGCACTCCAGCCATGAGAACAGCGACAATACAAGTTCATCCTATCTTCTTCATCCAACGGAGAAGAAACGATTGCAACTTGCACCATGACTTTTGACCTTCACGGACCCCCCAACGGACTCATTTTTCAACCACTTCAAGAATTGTCCAGGATTGCAACTGACCATGCAAGTAAATCAATTTAATGAGGTGCTCTGAAAATGATTAGCTGATGGTTCTTTTCATACTGAAATAGATCTTGCTCCATAGTTCTATTTCCTGTTTTCACCCCTTTACCTATGCATGTATGTATGTATGTATGTATGAATGTATGTATGTTTGTTTAGTGTTAGTTATGTTTGTGATTTTAGTTAATAAAACTTGTGCACAATTATGAATTTGATTTCTGATCATCTGTTTGCATACAAAGTCCCTTTTACGATCTTGATACAGTTTTCTCTAATTGCTGTACATGCTAAGGAATAATTCTTTTTCAGTGACCATGAAATATACCCTTTTCTTAGAATAAATGAATAATCAAAGCGTTCGTTGGAACTGATTAATTGATTGTAATATTAATTGGCTTACCTCAAAGTTAATCTAATTAACTGACCCAAATATTTAGTAATTATGGATTATTATTAATATTTCCCCTTTGAGCTAATATCGTTACACATCTTTTGGACATTCATCATATTGCATTGGTTTTAATTTCTTGTCCTCAAACAGAGCTCTAATCTGTTTATTTTTAAGTTACACTTAGATTAAAAAAGAAAATCAAATGTATTTTAATGGTAGTATTATTTTATACAGAAATAAATTATTTATAATTAAGATGAGAATAAAGTTACTGTTAATTAAAATATTAAGGAAAACAAATATATTGATCTGAAATATAGCAAATTAATTTTAAATTCATTTAGGTACAATTATCAAACATATCTCAAAGTCTTTTTATTAATTTAATTAATAAACTAATTATATAAAACTATTGTCAGTGCACTACAGATAAACTGGTTCTATGCCTTTACTTTATTAATAAAACTTATTTAAAAAATACAAGGCTTAAGACATTTATTTTCCTTTGGTGGTCCAGCCTGAGACACGCACGATAAGGGTCAGGAAGGGTCGGGGTAGCTAAGGGCTGCATTAAGAAAGAGGGGAGGGATGAATGATGTAAAGGTGATGAATGGTTTACATGTGGGGGCTGGGGGCAGTGTGTTGTATGTAAGAAGGGAGTGAGTTTACTGGTGTTGTGGACAAATCAGTGTAGTATGCAGGTAAGCCCATCCATCCCCAGCCCACTTCTAACCACATTGTACCCCTGATTGGCTGCATGCATCAAATAGCTCAATGTGTCTTGCTAGTACTGTTTTGTATTTCTCTACAAGATATTAATAATGCTTTTATTGTCTTAGGTGAATCACTCCATGCGAGCCAGAAGCCCCTACAGCCATGGGTCATACTTGCAGCATGTGGAGAAGTGGAGAGCGCTCACTGCACTTGTATGGCTGGCGTGGCAGAGAAGTGCGCACATGTGGCAGCCCTCCTGTACAAGATCGATACAGCTGTGCGTCTGCGGGGAAATGTGACTCCAACAGATGTTGAAGCATACTGGGTGATGCCCTCCAATATAACCAAAGTGCAGGGAGTGCCTGGCCATTCTATTGATTTTACAACAAGCTCAGCCCGAAAAAAGGCACTTGATCGGTCAGTCTGTGGAGACACCAGCACAGCACCCAAGATCCGGACCCGCTCAGGTGGCACATGTTTACCGCAGAAGACACTTGACGATTTAAAATCCCTCACAGAACTCATGCATGCACACAGGTCCGGACTGTGCTCTGTAATGGAGGAATTCTGCCACCTCTATGCTGATCCCATTCAGCCATGTATCCTGCCCAAGTCACTGCTGCGTCTTCGCGACCCACGAATGGATGGCTGTGACTTGTCAGTCCTGCTTCAACACTGTGAGGGCCTGACACACCTTGTGGCAGTGACAGCCACAGAGGCAGCTGCACTGGAAAAGAACACAAGACAGCAGCACAAGTCTGACATATGGCACAGCACACGGGCTGGAAGGATAACCGCCTCCATCATGCACGCTGTTGTCTCCACCTCCATAACCAGACCAGCAAAGTCAACTGTGGAGAAGGTGTGCTATCCACAGAAACCTTCACTGAGACAGACTGACAATGGCCCAGAGGCCATTAAATGGGGGAGAGAAAATGAGGATACGGCAAGGGTCTCCTACATCACACAGACGGAGCTGCGGCACAGGGACATGAAAGTGGAACACTGTGGGTTCATAATCAACCCTTCTTTCCCTGAAATAGACTCCTGATGCACTTGTGCATTGTGCATGTTGCGGGAAAGGATGTGTGGAGATTAAATGCCCTTTTAAGCACCAGGACCATAACATTCTGCAGGCATGTACTGACAAGGAGTTTTGTCTGCAGTTCATAGAAGGAAGGATGGAGTTGAAGCAGACCCACAAGTATTACAAACAGGTACAAACTGAAATCTTTTTCATCGAGTCACAGTTCTGTGACTTTGTTGTTTGGACGACCAAAAGCCTTGCAACTGTGCGTGTCATGCCTGATGTAGAACTTTGGGAGACGCTTTTGTGCCAACCGCACAAATTTTTTTTTTACAAGGTTGTCCTACCTGAGCTTGTTTTTTTTTATTTATTTTTTTATTTAACCTTTATTTATCCAGGTAAACTGTTTGAGAACCACTTCTCATTTACAAACATGACCTGGCCAAGAGGCTACAGGAATAAATAGGGACATACTGTACAACTGTACATAGTCAAACACATGACACATAGAACAAGCAATTTAATTAAAAAAAGGTAGACAACAAAGAAAAAGAAAAAGAATAAAGTGCTTAAATATGTGTGTATAAATATTGGTCATAATTGTCAGCAGGAACAAGAGTCAACTATGTAATTTTGGAGGTTTTGCTTAAAGGTGGAGATTGGGATCAGAGATGTAAGTTTCAGGGTATTTTGTAGTATGTTCCAGTCATGTACTGCTGCAAAGCGGAAGACATTACGTCCAAAGGTAGTAGAAGTGTGTGTGTGTGGGGGGGGGGGGGGGTACTAAATTTAATCAAATTACTTGATCTTGTGTGATAGGCGTTATGAGCAGCATGAAGAAGAGATGACAAATAGAGAGGTGTCTTGCCCAGGATTGTCTTGTATATGAAGAGAAACCAGTGATGGAGCCGCCGGGTATAAAGGGAGGGCCAGCCCACCAGTTTATACAGGTCACAGTGATGAGGGCTTGTAGCCCATCACTACATTCAACCCCCACCCCCTGTGCCTTCAGCTGAGCTACCTGTGCCATCAGCCGATTCCCAGCCCACAGACAAACCCAAAAAACGAGCACAGAACACAGTCAGAAAAACATTGGCCACATTACATCCAGGTAAAACACCCAAGCACAAGGTTGTCCAACCAGCCCCTACCAGCACCCCCCCTTCAGCAGACCTACCTGTGCCTCCAGCTGAGCTACCTGTGCCATTATTTGATTCACAGCTCACAGACAAAAACAAAAAACGAGCACGAAAAAACACAATCAAATTGGCCACACTGCAGCCAGGTAACACCCCCCAGACCAAAAGAAGGGCATGTGAAAAGGCTGTGTTGTGGTGCATTTGCAGACAGCCTGAAGAGCTTGATGACATGGTTGCTTGTGATAATCAGAACTGTCCTATACAGTGGTTCCATTTAGGTTGCGTGGGACTCAGCAGCGCACCAGCCAGACAAGAGTCATGGCAATGCGATGCTTGCACATGTCTGTGACTTATCACCCACAACCTACCTCATACATTTCCAGTTCTTTTCTATGGATTCTTTATAATGTAAATGTCTTGATCTAAATGTATTTACATGTTAAATATGTAAAGAAACTGAAATTAAGTTGGTTGTTACTAATATTCAAGTTATGTAATTGAGTTTGTAATTGTGTTAATACAGATAAAGGAGGCAGAATTTCATTCAATCTTTGTGTATTTTATTTACAGAGATGCCTAAAAATCATTACATGTGAGAAGATACATTACAAAATCTTTTGGAAAACCAAAAAAACATATTTACATATTAGATGGGAGCATGGTGTATAATTCTAACATGACGGCTTCACAACAATACTTGGACACATATTGGTCAAAGCACAGCACACAACCACAATTTTATTTAGCAAAGTCTTATACTCCCCCTCACAAGGCACCACAAATCCCAGGCGTATTGTGTCATTTAATATGTTAAACTTAGAGCGCATACACCCTATCACTCGTTCCACGTGGATCCTGACATGAGCTAACTTCCTGGTCTCTTCCACATCTTTTGCATTAAGTTGGCTGTGGCCCCTGGTGAAGGCAGGTATTTTGAGCGTAGCACCCATAAGGGCAACACTTTCTTTAATATCAAATCCACGGTCCGCTAACACTAGGTCTCGAGACCTAGAGGCGAGAGCGAGAGCTTCTGAAGAAAGCCACAGTTCTCGGTGATCTGCTTATCACTGGCACGCGCCCCCCCCCCCCCACCCTTTGGAAATGAAAGAGATGGTGTTATGCCAATGAGATATTTCATTGTGTGCCTGCTTTTATAGTTTGAATATGTCTGTGCCTTTGCACGTAGATTTTGTGCCCTTTCAATGAAAAGCTCGAAGCAGTCAATAATAACAGTAACACGATTCCCAAACATCTCTACAAACTGATGTGGCATGCTTGCCTGTATACAATGTCGCTTTGGCCAGTACACCAAAGGGCTGAGGTGTGCATGCAGTACACTGATGGTCTCAATGAACAGATTGGATGCGGTTTGTCGGCTAATGTCAAAGAGGTGTGCAACATGTTCGACAGGCAGATCAAGTCTTAAGCGCATAAGGGTCAGGAGGAGCATTTGAAAATGGGAGAGTTTTCTTTCTTTTGTTTTTGATTTTGGTAGACTAGGAATGACTTGCATCAGCACACCATTCAATAAACTGAAAGATGGAAGGCCAGTGTAGTACTTCACCTTTGAATCATTGTCTTTGAGAAAATTCTCATCCAGGGCCTTTTTGGAGAGCTCTCCCTTCAGTTTTCGATTCTCCTCCTGCAAGCAGATTATTTCTTTGAGTCTGAGGCCACACATGGTGCACTTCTGCTGTTCTTCTGCATTCCACATTGGAGCACCATCGTCCCCTGATGTTTCAGTTTCCATATCATCCTCTCTCCCTGCATTGTCTGGGGCTGGTGGTAGGGGCTGAGTCTCTTGTCCTTCCATCTCAGCCACAGGTGCAGAGTAGTCTAATTGCAATAACAATAAGAACAGTGCCTAGGGCCCACTGTTTTCAAAACAGTGCAATCTGGATAAAAATGACTTACACTTAGGTTCAATCCTTTGTCTAGATAAAGAAACACCATTGGACATAAATATAATGAGTCTACTTGCGTCTGTTACCAATATTTACCTGGGAACAAATGTGCTGCTTCATTCAACTCAGTCTCATGACCGGTGAGGACAGTGCCCGGCGATGGGGGTGGATTCACGGGACCTTCCATCTCAGTTGCAGGTGAAGTGTCTGACAGTAACAATAAAAAGAAATTGTGTCAAATCACAACCTCTATTCCTAAGGAATCCAGATTAGCTATACACAGGGGGCAATATACAGTACCGTTCAAAATGTTGGGGTCAGTAAGTTAAATGTTTCTTGAGCATCAAATCAGCATATTATAATGATTTCTGAAGGATCATGTGACACTGAAGACTGGAGTAATGATGCTGAAAATTCAGCTTTGATCACAGGAATACATTACACTTTACTGTATATTCACATAGAAAACAGTGGTTTTAAATTGTAATAATATTTCACAATATTACTGTTTTTTTTTTAAATAAATGCAGCCTTGGTGAGCAGAATATACTTCTTTTAAAACATTAAAAATCGTACTGACCCCAAACTTTTGAACGGTAGTGTATATTGTATTCTTTTACTATTTACCTGGGTATAAAGGTGCTGCATTATCCAACTCAGCCTCGGGACCAGTGTTGTCAGTGCCTAGCGATGGGGGTTGCTGTTTTTGTGACCTCGTCGTCGCTCTTCTCCTAAACTGCTTGAACCGGTCTGTGTTCGTAGCTTTGACCTCAGTATGGCCGATGTACAGAGAAGGGGCCCAGTCAGGATCACACTCCCAACATTTCATAGGCAGGTTTGCCTGCAAACACAGTCACCAAATAAATTGCTATGTAGCCTAGATGTACAACATTTAAAACTGATTAACGTTACGCTTTAGTACATTGGTAACTTAAGCTCATTTTCTAGCCATTTCATGCTAGTTAACAGTTAACATTGGCCTAACATCAAATCTAATGGTCTGGTTAAGTCAAACAAAACACGCTGGTTATTTGCCCACAACATGACATTTACAGAGAGTAATTGTAACTTACCTTTGTGAAAATGCTTTGAACACACCATCATGTGTGGTGGAGTGTTATTGAAGGTTATCTTGGGCCTCCTTGCTGCTATCCATGCCATTTGTCGCCTTTTTGTCACCTCTGAAACATGGCTTGTACTATTATTTTTCCACGCTGGAAAACGATAAAAGGATATTCCGTTCTTAAGCTTTATGCCACTTCTATCGTGAGAACGACTATTGCAGTTTATAACACAGCAGGTAGACGGCATCTTGAACACTGCGTTCTTCCCTCCATGCAATGAAGTTTGGCGCCTTATGTTTGTGCCGCGGATTCCCAAAATGCTTTGCGTTCACCACTGGGAATACGTCATGATGACGACACATTAGCAAGCCTTATATGAGAGAGAGAGAGAGAGAGAGAGAGAGAGAGAGAGAGAGAGAGAGAGAGAGAGAGAGGTGGGGGGGAGAGAGAGAGAGAGAGAGAGAGAGGTGGGGGGGAGAGAGAGAGAGAGAGAGAGAGAGGTGGGGGGGAGAGAGAGAGAGAGAGAGAGAGAGGTGGGGGGGAGAGAGAGAGAGAGAGAGAGAGAGGTGGGGGAGAAAATTCCATATTAGTGTCAAATTATTTTTAACCTTGTTTTTTTACATTTTTATTATTATTTTTACTATAACTTAAGAATAAATATTTGTAAACAGCTTTTGTCAATAGCAATAATCAAACATTTCAGATGAACTCAATTAAATTATGCCAGATTAAATTTTAATACTTACATATCCTAAATTCTGTCCAAAAATGCTGAGATCCGTAGAGAGAAAGACGATGATTTAGCCCATGTCTGCAGTGAAGGGGTTCCTGTTTGAGACAAATACACAGTAAGACACATGCAAGAAATCACTGAGTGATGATCGTTCTCCTTCCTACAGTAGTTAACCCACCTGTGCGCTAATAGTAGGACCTTCCTGGTCAGGATCCAACAAAAGACAGTCAGAACCCAGTGATATTACACTGGATGTAATATCTATAAAGGCTGTCTATAGATTGTGAAATTAAACATTTCTCGCTGTTAGTGTGTTTTTTAGTTAGCTTAGATAATAGCATAGCATACAGCTAACGTTATCCGATGATCGTGCTATGAGCTTTATCTGAGCTTATACTGCACTGATACTGCCTTACCGTATTCACAGCAATTCGTAATGCAATTATAATTATGTAATTATTTTTTATCGCAATAATCAGCGCAGTATGTTACAAGTACACTTTTATTTATTAAAAGAACCATAAAATAATGTTTATTTGTGTATATTACTATTTTTCTTATTAACAGTTTAGACATTTAAATAAATGACAGAATGCTAGCTATGTTTTGTGGGTATAAATATTAATTGGTTGTCTAGCCTTGACTAAAGAACAGTATAATAAAATTATGGAATCACAAATCTTAATGTGATCAATCAAACCCCTTAATTCATATAAAAATCTTTTATTTTAAAGAAAAAACATTTTTAAGTATGTTTTGTGACAAAGTTATTTGTTATTAAGCAATAGGGCATAATATGCTTTTTTTTTATTACAAGCATGTCATTTGTGTACTAATGCATATGATTTATGTCATAATTAATTCTTAATACAGAACATCATACAACACAATAACATTTAATGTAATAAACCAAACCAAAACGTATATAAAAATTAAATTAAATTACACAATACAACACAAAATGAATTCAACAGAATTATGAGATGTAATATATTACATTTTTATTAACACAAAACTACAAGCAAAATGCACATCGTTTTAGGACATTTATAGAGCTTTTTAAAATACACAACAATACAAAGCAGCTTTAAACAGACATACTTTTGTATGTCTTTACTTTCCTAAATACTTTTGTGACAGTCTTCTGGCTATACGTTGTGAAGATTTAAAAACAATTGATGTTGAGTTAGCTGTGTTAAAATATTTAATGAACTGTAAGGTTAAAGTTTTTTGAGAGTTAATGAGACACAAATAGATGCAGTGTCTTTTGCTGTATGAAAAGTCAAATCTTTAGTTTGAAGTAAATTCATGTTGTATGTGCAGTCAATTCTTTGTGGAACCATCCTAAGGCCTAGATGATGCAGTCAGTCAATTTCCCCTTTGCATGGTGGGGTCGTGACCTGGTAGGCGAGGAGGCTGGACTAGGTGTCATGGATGGACTGGCATGAGGGAACTCTGCAAAAACACACAAACATGCTGCAACACATCACGTGCAACTGTACACTTGCACAGTCTTTAGTGCTATGGGACATCACTCACTGTTTTTGCTTTTGAAAAAGTGTTTCAACAAAAATTACATTTACATAATCAATTGCATATAATCATTTATTTTTTAAGCAGTTCCAATCACCTGCTTTGAGGTGTTGATGGCATGCACCACATCCTCCAGGTTTTCGTCCCAGTCATTCTGCAAGCCATTGCAGTACTTTGACAATGCCCTCTTTATAGTCTGATTAGTCCTCTCATCCTGTCCATTTGACTGAGGGTGGTAAGCTGACGTGCTTCACACCCAATTCCTTAAATATGTCCTCATTTAGATGTTATCAAAAAGGTATGCAAGACATGGTAGATTCTTATAATATATAGCCAAAAAATGTAATAATAAAATGTAGTCGATACATTTATAGTCGATTGTCGAGTTCACGCGCGTGATCATAGGTAACTAAACCTATGCGCGTGAACTCGATAATCGACTACTTTGGACTTCAACCGAAAACAGGATGTAAATACAGGTATTTGCGCTGGCTTAAATAACATCATTTTTATCCATTTCTTTCACATCTACTGCAGTCAGATTCACTCATGTTCACTCTGAAGGAATCACTCACATGACCTGTGCACTTGTAATGACACATCAAGGATGTTAAGAGGCTAAAAGCAGGTTTAAATATTGCCCCATTGAAGTCAACAGGGTGCAAATTTTAAAAAGAGGATAACACGGTGTAGGCAACACCGATTTTTGTCGTTGTTCTCTGTACTGACAGCACTCCAAATTTACAAAAAAATGAGCTGACAACGCCTGACAATTCTCTTGCGTCCGTTGTCGGCGTTCTTTCGGTAAACTCCACGCTCCATGTACTCCTTCACCTCAGCATGCAACGAAAACTGTAACATAACTTTAATGCAAAACAAAAGTAATGATATTAGGTTGATTAAACGTATATTAATTGTGCAGTCAATCGATCCAAAAAATTAACTAGATTAATTACACTTTTGTTCTGATTAATTGCGGTTGATCGCAATCATAAACACTCAAGTTTCAGTAACACTTGAAGGGTGCAGAAAGTGTTGTAAATGCCTTGAATACACATAGACCATTTGTAACAGGTAAGTGATGAATAGTTTACACTTTAGATTAGGGGATGCATAAAGTGTTGTAAATGATTTATTCATGCATTTACACATCTATAACAGGTGTTGAACACTGTAGTGTGTAGTGTAGTGTAGTGTAGTGTGTAGTGTAGTGTGTACTGCAGTGTAAGTGCTGACTGGTGAGGGTATAGACAGCTGTCTTCTGTAGTGTGTAGTGTAGTGTGTAGTGTAGTGTAGTGTAAGTGCTGACTGGTGAGGGTATAGACAGCTGTCTTCTGTAGTGTGTAGTGTAGTGTGTACTGCAGTGTAAGTGCTGACTGGTGAGGTTATAGACAGCTGTCCTCTGTAGTGTGTAGTGTAGTGTGTACTGCAGTGTAAGTGCTGACTGGTGAGGGTATAGACAGCTGTCTTCTGTAGTGTGTAGTGTAGTGTGTAGTGTGTACTGCAGTGTAAGTGCTGACTGGTGAGGGTATAGACAGCTGTCTTCTGTAGTGTGTAGTGTAGTGTAGTGTAGTGTGTAGTGTAGTGTGTACTGCAGTGTAAGTGCTGACTGGTGAGGGTATAGACAGCTGTCTTCTGTAGTGTGTAGTGTAGTGTGTACTGCAGTGTAAGTGCTGACTGGTGAGGGTATAGACAGCTGTCTTCTGTAGTGTGTAGTGTAGTGTAGCGTGTAGTGTAGTGTGTACTGCAGTGTAAGTGCTGACTGGTGAGGGTATAGACAGCTGTCTTCTGTAGTGTGTAGTGTAGTGTAGTGTGTAGTGTAGTGTGTACTGCAGTGTAAGTGCTGACTGGTGAGGGTATAGACAGCTGTCTTCTGTAGTGTGTAGTGTAGTGTAGTGTAGTGTGTAGTGTAGTGTGTACTGCAGTGTAAGTGCTGACTGGTGAGGGTATAGACAGCTGTCTTCTCTGAAACACATGGAGTCTTTAACCACTGTTCACCTGATGTGAGCAAAACATACAAAAAATGTAACAATGAACATTTATGAAACGCATAGTCATGTTTCATAAATAATTAGTTAATCATTTACTAATCACTTGTAAATTACTTGTAACGAAATTTACAAAACATACATAAGATGTTAGTATATCACTTGCTAATAATTTATGAATGTTTTGTAAATGATTAGTTCATCATTAACTAACCACTTATTAATGACTTACAACTGAACGTTATTATAAAGTGTTACCCAAGTTTCTATACGTTTTAACTATATTTTATTATTTAATAACTTCACATTTAATCTCCAGATTAATGTAGAAACAACATAAAATAACTAAATAAAGACATTATATTTTAAATACTTGTTTAATGACATATTTTTTTATATAAATGAAGGCCAGTATCACTGATACTAATACAGCTACTGATGTCTTGATAAATATGGGAAATACAAAGAAATTGAATAAAGCGATCAAACACTCTGCACTGCATAATTTATAATTTAGATATAAATGAATCCTTATTAAAGCTACAAAGGTTCTTTAGTTAGGAGCAGTGAGTCATTTTCTCTGTTCCCATTGTTATTTGATTGACCTCGAGTGAGACAGCTATATTGGGTGCTGTCCCTTTAAGACCTGCCATTGCCGACTGCCAATTACTACTGCGCAGTGCGCACCATGTAGTGCGCGTCTGTCAGGACACGTGTGTGTCTTTCCGCGCTCAAATGTTTTAAAACCATTTGCTTTAATAGCATGATCAATGTAACGCTAGCTAAAGGATGACTGAAAAAAATAAAATAACTTGGATAGCACGAGTTATTAATATATCAAACTCGCTTTGATGTATTTATGCAAGTGCCTATAACGTTAACATTACACAAGCTGAGGCCTTTAATTTTTAATTCTTCATTCGGCAACAAAGACTTTCGTCCAAATTGTATTAGGCCTATAACATTGCAAATAGTTTTTCCGAAAGAAAAGCATGCTCATGTAAGAATTATGAACTTAGTTTTAAGTATCTATAACGGTAAAAATTATTACAGGCCGATAATTGCGTTAATATTAAAATATAACTACAATTAAACATTATTAAAATACACCGGGTGATGGATATACTTACTGAGATGTTGGATGATGAGGAAAAAAAAACAGTAATTAATGTGAAGTTATAATGATAATTAAATTGTATTTTTGAATTAAGTAAGGTAAATGTATTGGTCGCAGAGATGAAATTGTCCAGAGATGTTTGGTCACAGAGATGAAACTGTCCAGAGAGATGCTCAGATGTCCAAAGATGAAATTTTGGTAGAATTTCTGACGAAAGGGACCTGTGAAACATGACAATCGTATATATAGTCCCACATTTTTAAAAAAAGTGATGAGGCATTCTCATTGGTCATTTTCAAGTGTCTTTAAAAATGACAATATTTTATTGATGAGTCGCGTTAAATTGTTTTTAAAAACCTGTGTAACATATATACACTCACCTAAAGGATTATTAGGAACACCATACTAATACTGTGTTTGACCCCCTTTCACCTTCAGAACTGCCTTAATTCTACGTGGCATTGATTCAACAAGGTGCTGAAAGCATTCTTTAGACATGTTGGCCCATATTGATAGGATAGCATCTTCCAGTTGATGGAGATTTGTGGGATGCACATCCAGGGCACGAAGCTCCCGTTCCACCACATCCCAAAGATGCTCTATTGGGTTGAGATCTGGTGACTGTGGGGGCCATTTTAGTACAGTGAACTCATTGTCATGTTCAAGAAACCAATTTGAAATGATTCGAGCTTTGTGACATGGTGCATTATCCTGCTGGAAGTAGCCATCAGAGGATGGGTACATGGTGGTCATAAAAGGATGGACATGGTCAGAAACAATGCTCAGGTAGGCCGTGGCATTTAAACGATGCCCAATTGGCACTAAGGGGCCTAAAGTGTGCCAAGAAAACATCCCCCACACCATAACACCACCACCACCAGCCTGCACAGTGGTAACAAGGCATGATGGATCCATGTTCTCATTCTGTATACGCCAAATTCTGACTCTACCATCTGAATGTCTCAACAGAAATCAAGACTCATCAGACCAAGCAACATTTTTCCAGTCTTCAACTGTCCAATTTTGGTGAGCTCGTACAAATTGTAGCCTCTTTTTCCTATTTGTAGTGGAGATGAGTGGTACCCGGTGGGGTCTTCTGCTGTTGTAGCCCATCCGCCTCAAGGTTGTGCGTGTTGTGGCTTCACAAATGCTTTGCTGCATACCTCGGTTGTAACGAGTGGTTATTTCAGTCAAAGTTGCTCTTCTATCAGCTTGAATCAGTCGGCCTGTTCTCCTCTGACCTCTAGCATCAACAAGGCATTTTCGCCCACAGGACTGCCGCATACTGGATGTTTTTCCCTTTTCACACCATTCTTTGTAAACCCTAGAAATGGTTGTGCGTGAAAATCCCAGTAACTGAGCAGATTGTGAAATACTCAGACCGGCCCGTCTGGCACCAACAACCATCCCACGCTCAAAATTGCTTAAATCACCTTTCTTTCCCATTCTGACATTCAGTTTGGAGTTCAGGAGATTGTCTTGACCAGGACCACACCCCTAAATGCACTGAAGCAACTGCCATGTGATTGGTTGATTAGATAATTGCATTAATGGGAAATTGAACAGGTGTTCCTAATAATCCTTTAGGTGAGTGTATATATTGCCCTTTCGTTGTGTGCAAAAATATTGTAGATGGTAAAAAAAAGTTATCTCTAATAAGTTTTTTTTTTGTAATGTACAAACGGCATGGCAATATCATTACATCTTTGCATTAGAATATACAGAACAGGTGCATAAAAGAAATACAAATACAACAAGAAAAATGATAATCATAGTATTAAACAAAAAAGATTGAAAGGTTAAAGGGGCTTGGTTGTGTTTTTGTTTTGTAAATAATATTCTTCTTTAATGCAAACACTATTTATTGCATTATTTTTCATCACTTTAAGGGCGTTTATATAAGACATAAACTCATTAAGAAGTTGTCTCTCATTTAAAACTCTTCTCATTTATAACTCATTTATAAGTAAAGTAATATATTACAAGTAACATGCATTACATAATAAGATCACTTTTTGATGTTACGAGTAAAGAAACGCATTACAATAACGTACATTATGAAATCAGATTACTTTTTGATGTTACGAGTTAAGTAATGCATTACAAGTCACATACATTATAATCACATTACATTCTAATAATACCAAATACATTTAATTACAGTAAAAAAAAAAAGTATTTTCAAAAACAATATTCACAGTATAAGTATGAATTGTAGCTGAAATGTAGCCATTGATGCATGAGGTCCACTATAGTGGACAGATGATTAATCAGATCTAAAATCAAAACTTGGAAAATGTAACTGGGTCATTATAAAACGTGCCATTTCCCACTTTTAATGTTTGATTTTCAAAGTACTGTTTTGAAAATCTTTAAGCCCCTTTTTGGATGAAGTAGAACCTTACCTCTCAGGAAAATGTGGCGTGCCATCTCAGGCTATCTTATTTTTTTAATTTTTTCATATAACCAACATAAATGTGTGTGTTTGGTCAACCCTGTTACCGACATATTAATTACTTTTTGAAAAGGTTTTAAATACATATATAGAACAAATCTGATATACTGATACTGTGAAAGATAAACCCCCCCTTGTTACATTTAAGAGTGTTTGTGAATTGAGAATATTGAAAGTTTTTTTTTTTTTTTAGTGGATGAATGCGTTCATTTCCAAATAACACTCGAATGGAAACAAAAATAAAACACCTCAATTCAATTTTGAGTGGATTATTAGCCTCTCTTACTAAACATTTACAATTAGTTGATTACATTTTTATTTTCATTTTTTAAATGATATTAGAATATTATACAAGTAACAGGGTTGACACATCAGTAACAGGGTTGACAACAGTTACCGTATTGGTTATACTGCTTGTTTGAGTTACAGTTATGGGTGTAATGGAGTCTTAATTGGACATTCATAAACCTTTAATTTAACTTGACTAATCACCATATTTTGGAGACTGCTCTATTGAGGTAGTCCAAATAGGTGGTTCGTGGACAAACGCCCATACAAATAAGCTGCCATTGGATGCATAGTGCCCCCGAGGGACCGTAGGGCGAATATGGATGACAATTGGCCATTAAATATCACTTTGTGATAACCCCTGCACTAATCTGTTGCCCCGGGAGTAGGTGTTATACGGACACCTTTAGGGGGCGATAATGGGCAAATGCCCCCATAAACCACCCATAGACCCCCCCCCCACGACCCCTAAGCCACTCCCACATCCCACTATTAGTCCAATAACCCACTAAATGTCCAATTGACCCCCCCACCCCCCACTCCCAGGCCACGCCCCCCATCCCGCGAACCCACTATTTGCTCGCCCCAGGGCCCAAGTATGGAGCACCAACTCGGCTTGGTTCCAGAGATACCGCTGCCACCAAAGTCAGTCCACTTTCGCATCCCCAATAGCGGCTGAAATTTTTCACCTTTGCTCTAGAGCCCTGTGCTTTTGGTATGTCACTCGGGGCGGGCCCTGGGGTCACTGTGCCAAATTTGGGGCCCCTGGGACCTTTCTATAAAACTCCAACTCGGCAATTAATGTTAGAGGCTGAAAATGTTAGTTTTAGGGTTAGGGTTAGGGAATATTTTTGCCTTCGCTCTACAGACCGGCGCTTTTGTTATGTCGTTCGGGGCGGGCCCAGGGGTCACCGTGCCAAATTTGGGGCCCCTGGGACTTTTCTATAAAACTCCCACCCACCCATTAATAATAATAATACATTTTATTTGGCCGACGCCTTTCTAAATACCCAAGGACATCTTACATGTTTCGGAGGACATAAAAGAAATAAATAAATTAAAATACATTTAAATTCATAGTAGGCTAATACATGTTACAAATAAGACAAATCAGAAAAGTGCTAAGAATGCCAGAAGAAAGCACTATAAAAGAGTGTCAGGAGGGTTACTATGGCGATGTAGAACTAAAATGTTTTAAAGATGAAAAGATTTCTTAAAGAGATAGGTCTTTAACAATTTTTTAAATGAATTGACTGTGTCTGCCTGTCGAATGTGGGAGGGGAGGGCATTCCAAAGTCTTGGAGCAGCGCAACTGAAGGCCCTGGCCCCCATGGTGGAGAGGCGGAATTTGGGGGATACAAAGAGGCCAGTCGAGGAAGAGCGGAGGGAGCGTGTAGGAACATATCCTGATAGGAGGTCATAAATGTAGCTGGGTGCAAGATTATTGCTTTGTGTGCTTTGTAGGTGATGACGAGGGTCTTAAAATCAATACGGACGTGCACAGGGAGTCAGTGTAGAGTGATTAGGATAGGTGTAATGTGTTCAGATGGTCTGGTACCAGTGAGAATTCGAGCGGCGGAATTCTGAATAAGTTGAAGTCTATTTATCAGCTTAGAAGGGAGACCGATGAGAAGGGAGTTGCAATAATCCAGACGTGACGTGACAAGGGCATGAATTAGGATTTCAGTGCTGGCTTGTATTATGAAAGTATAAGTAGCCATACAAGTCAAGAAATAAAGTAATTAAACGATTCAGTCAAACATAAGTCAGCAGGCTACAACGTTAAAGATAAATAGCCTAAATAATTTAACGTTATATAAAGTTATAAAACTAAACTTTGCCCTCAGCCAAAAATGATTTGCCTATAAACGATTTTGCATATAGATTAATGAGATCAAAGATCGTCCGTTAGACATAGCCTACACAAGACGAATTATATCTCATGTTTAACCACTCCACTAGACTAGAGACATCAGCCAGCGGAAAACGTCAGCATCACTAGCCGAGGTAAGGCTGTTCCAGGCGGGGTACATGAGAGCTGAGCGCCCGGTGATCTCTTGGATCTCACAACTCCGAAAACGTCAGATCAAAATTTTAAATAGGCGCTATCTGTATAAACAAACAACATATCTGAGATTAAAACAACTACATTCTCGACTGAAAAACTCTTAAAACTACTTTTCGTGACACAATAACAGTAGTATTTTTAAATTTTGCGGTCTTTCTCCTCTGCTATTGACGCAAACTTGAGATTTTAAATATTAGCTATAGAATATACACAATTTACATATACAATATACAATTTAATTTAGTGTCAGTTGGTCATCCGGATGCGTTCAAAAAATTGAACTCTTGTGAAAGGCTACGAACGGTTCCTATCCGACAATTCCAGCGGAAGTTAACGTTGCTATGGTACTGATAAACAAACCTGAATTCTTAACT
The DNA here is from genome assembly GCF_949319135.1 of Squalius cephalus. Classification (NCBI taxonomy): domain Eukaryota; kingdom Metazoa; phylum Chordata; class Actinopteri; order Cypriniformes; family Leuciscidae; genus Squalius; species Squalius cephalus. Next base: position 45,885,341 of record NC_137127.1, on the reverse strand, counting down.
TTTAATAAAATAAATAATGATTTTATAACGATAAGTTGTCATGTCATTTTTATTTATTTTCATGATTTTATAACGTTATTAGGGCAGTTAATACAATTAAAATGTATAATTAAATATTGTGGCCCCCGCTCATTCACAGATACAGTCAGAAAATTCCATGATGGCAAATCGTCGGCTGGTCAATGATTAATGTCTCTATAACCCTCATCAGAGAGATCATACAGAATTGTACATTCTGACACTGACAAAATCAACCGTTTTAATCTCTCCGCCATTTTTGTTCTACTCGCTTCCGAAGCTTCCGTCGCTTTTCAACGTAGTATGACGTCCGCTGGGGGCGTATTGCGTATTACGGAGCTGATTTCAACTGCCAGTGTGAAGGCAAACATTAAGAAAAAGCACGATGGAATGGTACCAGCCAGAGAGACTGTTACGTCAAATACAGTAGTATACAGCAAATTGAAAAAATACAGTAAGTATCTGTATGTGGTGTTTGACGTCACAGAAAATTCCCATGATGCAATGGGAATCACAGTTATTTACTGTAAAGAGAAATAGCACTGGGTGATGTAAAGTAAATATCTGTAGAAATTACAGAAAAGTATAATTGTAGGGGAACCATCCTGGTGGTTAGTTCCTAGAACTATCCGGTGCGAAAGCCCCTAATATAGGGCGAAAAAGACTACACTGACCTCCATTTCATGCACACTTATTATGCACATTAATATACAGTATTTCACGAAAGTGAGTTCACCCCTCACATTTCAGCAAACATGTTAGTATATCTTTGCCATGAGGTGCCATGTTGTACATCCAGGGGTCAGTATTAGAGAATTGTACTCAAAGCACACATTTTAACTGCTCTAATTCAAGATATACACATAAAAACATGAAAAAGATGAATAGGACATGTGGCTTTGCATGGTTAAACGGCGTACAGCGATTATCAGGCTATGCTCACTTTTGTTGCCAGCTATTTTGGCAATAATGGCTGTATGTTGAGTTATTTTCAGAGGACAGTAAATATATACTGCTATACAAGCAGCACATTGACTAAAATATATCCAAGTTTAATTTCTATAGTATTGTCCCTTGAGAAGATATACTAAAATTTTTTGCTGAAATGTGAGGGGTACTCACTTTTGAGAGATACTGTGAATATATATATATATATGAAGAGTTCAGATGCAAAAGCCTCTAAGTGCCATCTGAAATTTTCTTCTAGAATGATAATTTTTATCAAGCTTGTATATTTAAATTCAATAATTTCACTTAAATGGCAATGAAAATTACCTATTTTCATTGTCATTTAAGTGAAATTACTGAACTTAAATATACGAGCTTGATAAAAATGATCATTCTAGAAGAAAATTTCAGATGGCACTTAGAGGCTTGTGCATCTGAACTCTTCATATATATATACATTGCTTGTTATGATCACGGTCATTCAGAATTTAGGGATTGGCTACATTTCAAGAGTTCAAGAATCTGAGTTTGAATGAGTTTGAGTCAGTCTTGTCCAACTTTCTTTTGTAGCTAAAAAAAAAATGCACTTATTGCAGTCAAATAACTTTCTGTGAACATTGTTCAATATTAGTATACTTTTTAAAATTCTAATTCAGGATTCTTTTTGGGCAAATATAGAAAAAAATACAAAGGGTTAAAGTCTTACGGAAGACTGAGCAACCATCTGTTTTCTATTTTTATTATATTTCCATATTTCAGTTTCAACTGTCTTTCCTTGTTTCTTGAATATTGAGTGAATAATTAATAATAAAAGTTAATAATTTACATAATTTCTTTTTAATTCTTTCCCAGTCTAGACATTTTTACATCTTAAAATGATGCAATCTACCATGGAACTTTTTGGTATTTATTTGTTAATGACGTAACATTAACTGAGTCCTATTTATAGATATGAATTCAAGTGCATATTAATGTAGAAACTGGGGCGTGAAAAAGCTTCCTCCAGTTGACTCATTTCTAGACTCCACACTTTGAATTATTGACCCTCCCATTTCTCATAACTGGGGGAATTACAACAAAAGACAAAGTGTGAATGGAACGTGCAGTTTCTCCTTTAGTTTCATTATTCTGTAATCCATCTAAACCAATGCACTGGCAGAATTGCCAAAAGTAAATCCAAATCAAAACCCTTTTCTTTCTGCACTTCCTCTTTTTGTATACTGTCTTCCTTTTTGTTTTTGTTATCATCATGACTTTGTTACAACGGCCATAAGTTGTGTTAGCATGTGCATAGTGACGCATCTCTTCCGACGGAGTGAACTTCCTCAAATATCTTCTGCACCAGAGCCTCAGACGACCTGATCTCTATTTTCATACTAAAACAACCGTAAGTGCTGATCTACTCACTGTCTATTCACCTGTTAATTATGCTTTGAATATGATATAATGGCAATATTTAACTTGCACCTCATAACAATCACAAATGTACAACTATTCAGGTTTAAAAAAGTGAAAGTGATCCAGGAAAAAATGTGGAACTGATATTAACATCACGCAGAGGACACTGTGCATGTCATGCAGTTATTTTCTATCGTATTAAAGTTACTTTTGTGCGTATGGTATGAGGTGCAGTACTGTACAATATTGTTTGCATATGCGCCTGTTGTATTATTTTATACAGTTTATATATTTGTATACAGTTTATATCCTTGAAAGGATGGAGAAGAATGGAGGAAAACCGCGGCAGCAGCATTATGGGTAAGTCTCAGTTTCGTGTTGCATCGTCTTGTCTATCATAAAGTCAGAAGTTAATAATTATGTAAGGCAAAATAAAGAGTTTAGATTGTGATTGATAGCAGGACCACAAGAAGGCATGTTGGAATGGGCTCTTTTGGAACTGGTGCTAAATTTACATAAAACTATTTTGAGCTGTAAGACACAGATGTCGCTCAGGATATTGTGCATGATACACTTTTAGCATGAACACTGTGTCAGGACATATTACAACACCAATACAGCATTACTGTAAAGCTTTAGATACTGTACATGTTTCAGATTGTAAAATTCATGGTGCTCTTGTACGGAGCTCCTAAAGGGACTGAAAGTCTATATATATAAATATATATATATATATATATATATATATATATATATATATATATATATATATATATATATATATATATATATACACAGTACAGGTCAAAAGTTTGGAAACATTACTATTTTTGAAAGAAGTTTCTTCTGCTCATCAAGCCTGCATTTATTTGATCAAAAATACAGAAAAAAAAGAAAGAAATATTGTGATATATTATTACAATTTAAAAGAATTGGTTTTCAATTTATTATACTTTAAATTATCATTTATTTCGGTGATGCAAAGCTGAATTTTCAGCATCATTACTCCAGTCTATCACATGATCCTTTAGAAATCATTCTAATATGATGATTCATTATCAAAGTTGGAAACAGTTCTGCTGCTTAATATTTTTTCATAACCTGTGATACTTTTTTAGGATACTTTGATGAATAAAAAGTAAAAAAAAAAAAAAAAAAGAAGCACATTTTTTAAAAATAGAAATCTTTAGTAACAACAATATACACTACTGGTCAGTAATTTGGGGTCAGTAATTTTTTTTCTGTCTTTTTTTTAAATAAATCAATACTTTTATTCAGCAAGGATGTGTTAAATTGATAAAAAGTGATAGTAAAGAAGTTTTTTTTTTTTTTTAATAAATGCAGTTCTTTTTAACCTTTTATTCATCAAATATATTAGGCAGCAGAACTGTTTCCAACACTCATAATAAATCAGAATATTAGAATGATTTCTAAAGGATCATGTGACTGGATGTAATGAAGACTGGAGTAATGATGCTGAAAATTCAGCTTTGCATCACAGGAATAAATTATTTTTTAAAGTATATTCAAATAGAAAACTATTATTTTAAGCTGTAATAATATTTCACAATACTACTGGTTTTTTTTTCTGTATTTTTGATCAAATAAACGCAGCCTTGATAAGCATTTGAGACTTCTTTCAAAAATATAAAAAAACTTAATGTTTCCAAACTTTTGACCTGTACTGTATTTGTTTTTTTTTTTTTGTTTTTTTTTTGCAAAGGTCCCTTTAGGGGCTCTCAGCAACTTTAACTTTATGTACATTATCAAAAGTTTGGAAACATTTTAATGTTCTTGAAAGAAGTCTCTCATCAAGTCTTCATCATCATCAAATCTTCAGTGTCACATGATCCTTCAGAAATCATTCTGATAAGCTGATTTTATACTGTTGAAACATCAGTTGTGCTGCTTAATATTTCTTTGGAGACTCTTTTCATGATTCATTGATGAATAAAATGTTAAAAAGAACAGCATTTATTCAAAAGAGAAATCTTTTCCAACTATATAAATCTTTGCTATCAATTTTTTTTTTCATTTTTCTTGCTGAATAAAAGTATTAATTCCTTTCCAAAAAAAAATTAAAAAATAAATACTGACCACAAACTTTTGAACGGTATTGTGACAAAAATATTTCTATTTTAAATAAATGCTGTTATTTTTTAAAAACTTTTTATTCATCAAAGAATCCTGAAAAAAGCATCACAGGTTATAAAAAAAACTACGCAGCAGAACTGTTTCCAACATTGATAATAAATATCATATTAGAACGATTTCTGAAGGATCGTGTGACACTGAAGACTGGAGTAATGATGCTGAAAAATCACCTTTGCATCACAGAAATAAGTTATATTTTAAAGATATTCAAATAGAAAACCCTTATTTTAAATTGTAATAATATTTCACAATATTACTGTTTTTTTTTTGTTTTGTTTTTTTGTATTTGTGAACAAATAAATGCAGGCTTCTTTCAAAAACATTACAAATAGTAAAGTTTCCAAACTTTTGACCGGTACTTGACAAAAGATTGTGATACATTTTATATATTATATATAAAAAGGATTATTTGATAATTATTTAAAATACAGAGAGAATGTTAAACACATCCATGCTTCTGTGTATTACATAGAGGTTGATAATGCATTTCTTTGCAGGCTGGTTTCGTCAGCGTTTTGGAAAACAAAGGAATGAGTCAGACCAAAGCAAAGCAAGCACGTGTTCTCAGAAGTGCTCGTCTGGACCCTCCAACACCACATCCATCTCCTCTTCCTCCTCTAAACCGTCAACAACAGCCAAACCGTCCGCCTCAGAAAAACCTCTTCCCTCTGTGCTCTTCTCATCCTCGCGCTCATCTCGCAGATATGACGTGTGTCTGTGTCACACCGAGAAGGACGTTGATCTAGCTCAGAGTTTGGCCTGTTTCCTTGAAGATCCCTGCAAAGGCCTGCGCTGTTTCCTGCGTGACCGGGACTGTCCTCTAGGTGGCGCTGTGTCCTCTGAGATCCTGCAGGCCGTGCGGGACAGCCACTGCTGGGTGCTTCTGCTCACCCCACACTTTCTGAAGGATGAGTGGTGCTTATATCAGATGCATCAGGTCCTGTCCGAGGGACCCATGTCCCAGAGGATCATCCCTGCCGTTATGAACATGCCCAGATCCCAGATCCCGCTGGAACTGCGCTTTCTCTATACTGTGGATCTGAATGCCAACACAGAGTTTGGCTACTCTCAGGTGTACGAGACCGTGCTTCAGTGTGAGTAGAATATTTTGTAGGTCTATACAAATGAATCGGCGACTCTACTGATTTTGTGTTATCTTTAATTTAGTGGATGCAGGTTTAAAAATATTTAGGCCTATTATACAGTTAAGATTTGTGTAGGCCTACTTGAATTGCATATAAAATTACCATCCCTTTGAATTACACAGTTTTAACATAATTATATGATGCATATTTGTAAGTCATACAGAGCCTAAATGATACGGGTAAGATTTCTGCAATAGTACTAATGAACTGAATGCATTTTAAATACAATAACCAATCTTATCATTAAAAAAACCCAGTTTGTGAGCTGGGAACCTTCAACAGATTCTCACCTGATGACCTTAAACATCTAGCAGATATGTTAACAGTCACAAGTCACAAGATAAATAAGGAGGTGTCCAAAAATTAAAATCTTAACAGTTATCTTAAGAAGATTACAAGACACATCAGCCACAAACAATGAACTATAAATGACAAGACATGTTGGTTTCACACATATAAAGCAAGAGGAAACATGAGCAAGATATAGAAGACACCAAAACTAGCTCAGATATGTTGACCCTTTTAAAAAGTATGTGTGGCAGGTGGAAATATATATAGCTGGGCTTAGACCCAGACAAATCGCAGACTACGCCACGATGGGACTTACACCCAAAGACTTAATGGTTTTTCGCTAACAAGGCACTCAGGTTCGTGAAGGGATCAGCCAGAGACAGTGGTCAAATACAAAAATATAATTTTATTATTATTAATTTCTCTTTTACTTTTTATAAAAATGTACAACCAATGGAGCCATACACACCAGAGTCACTCCAAAAATTCAAGATTTCACAACAAACATATAGTACGAATTTCACAGCAAATAGAATGTAATTGACACCAAATCAAATAACAAACACACAATATACTCTAGTTACAATGTACACACACACACACACACACACACACACACACACACACACACACACACACACGAGGTGAAGCTAGGGATGAAACTTACCAGTGGGAGGCTAGTGGCCCGAGCAATGAACATCCATAACACAACACCCCACTCACACGTGATAAATTTCACACACGCACCACAAGGGAAATGATCACATTTGGTGAACGCACCGCCACTGCACACACCAAGGGACCCACCACCACAAGGGGCACTGCTCCCACTGGCGGTCTTCAGCACCTAGACAAAAGACAAACACGTGAAAATCAACCAAAACTACACACAACAATTGCAAAACACTGTTAAACCCAAGATGGTACTAGAGTTAAAGATATGGGTAACAATTAAATCACAAATCGAAATACAAATGAAACAAACAAAACAATACTGAGCCTATAAAATATAGACCAAAATAATTACAGTTAGTGGTGTCAGTCCATCCAACACTCCACACTTAAACCATGAAACTGGCCATATGATGCTGAATGAAACCAATTCACGGTATAACAGGAGGAACGAGATCACCAGGAAGCTGCCGATTAACGTGAGCAAACCACGGTTCCACTTATTCTAGGTCCCGGGTGAAAAAGGCAGCCGCAGTTGTTGACATGAGCATATTATATCCGCAAACAAATCGTGACATTAAAAACGTAAGCAAAGCAGTAGGCGTTCGGCGCTGATGTCGCCCACTGGCCGCTACACCCCGGCTATAAAGCCTTCCCTTTGCTAAACAGCATCCAGTCACGGCCCCAGGCTCTGATCACCAATAACCAGGCACAACTTTAGCTGCTAACAGGGCTACTACAGCAACGGGGATTCTATAACGCTAGGATAGAATAGATGACCAAGACAGACATCAGACGGATAGGCCGGCAGGTAGACAGGACAACAGTCGCATGTCAATGACGTAGCTTGTCAAACGAAAGGTCCCGATTTATATAGGGACTCGACCATCGCGGTTGGCTCACTGTTCACTGCCCAGCACCACTCACAGCACTGCCAATGAATTGCCATTTGGCCAGACAGCTGTAGCAAATTAAGCGTCACTTAGGGAGGCATGATCCAAACAACTGCATCCTGCTACATATGCTTCACATCTTAAAAGCTCTATAAAATTATTTAAACACTGTATTTTGATGGTCCCTTTTGAAAATTCTTAACAGTTTTAACATAATTATATACAGCCCGTTCTCATCCCAAGGCGTCATATACTGACGCTTTTGACATTTCGTCTACATCGATCGCACATGGCACCCTTTAGCGTCAATATAACCCCTTTCACACAGCGCTTTGAACTCGGGAAATTGCCGGCAAATTGCCAGAGTGCCTTCTGTGTGAACGCAAACACGACCCGGGATTGATGCCGGGATCGATGCCGGGTTGGGGACCTAGTAACATTAACGTGTTCAGTCCCGGAACGCGCGCTGTGTGAACAAAAGCCGTAATAATGCCGTGTCGTATAATGACGCTGAAGCGCATGATCGTTCGCCAGCTGTGAAACGGTACGTAATGCGCAAGTTTATGATCAAATCAGAGAAAAAAATACACAAGCGTGGTGATACACAAATCACAGCTCATAAGCAAACTTAAGACGCTGCTGAGACATTACAAGTCACATCGATGTCACGTGTCTTTACGGGTTGTGTGTGAACGCACTCTCTGATTCCGGAAAATCACTGGTAGTGTGAATGAACCAAAATCAAACGAACCCGGGTCAAATCCCGGGTCACTTTTTCCGTGTTTTTTCCGGAATCTCTGTGTGAAAGGGGCTTATGAGACACAGATAGATATGGGCCAGAAGCGCCTCCTAGCGGTCTAACCCTAATCCTACACCAGACCTAAACCTACCCATAACCGAACAAAGCTCTGTGCGTGTCATATTGACGCTAAAGGGTGCCATGTGCGTTCGATGTCGACGAAATGTCAAAAGCGTCAGTATATGACGCCCTAGGATGAGAATGCGTTGTTATATACATACTGATGCATATTTGTCAGTCATACTGCAATAGTACTAATAAACGGAATGCATTTTAAATACAATAACCAAATTTATCAACAATAAACCCAGTTTGTTCACAATCTCACACATTTAAACTGGTAGCCATTTTAACTTTTGAATGGAATAAATGCAAGTTTTCACAATGAACTTTCACACTTCTGGTGTGTTATAGTCACACTACACCCAAGGAAGTGCTGATACAAAATCAAAATGCATGAACACACTCCACTACATAAAGACAATAAGAACTAACTCAAACTGAGGGCTTTTATACACAAACTAAGGAGCTAATTAACAGGGAACACCTGAACACGAGGAGCCTAATCAAATCAGTGGCTATGGAGACAAACAGGTGAAACGAGGACGACTGAACTAGAGAACAAACTGAGAGATTCAAACATGAACTGGACAGAAAACTGATCAAAAACACTGTAAACAAACTCAAATCCTGACATGATTTATGCTGATTTGAATAATACATGTAAAAAAAAATAATATTAATAGATGCAAATAGTTAGTAATATGCCATGATTTTTTTTTTTTTTTGAGTGCAGACATCTTATCTATTTAATTTATGTATGACTAGTTAATATGCCTCACATTAAGTTTATTAGTTTGTGATTGTTGAAACTGGGGCTGCGTCAGAAATCACAAACTCTCTTGAGTAGTTACTTTTTTATAGCGACCGCTATAAAAGTATGTTATAAATAGTATGCTATGAATGTGTGTAATATAAATGTAAATTGGATGCACTACTTCCACCATGCTGTCATTATCACGTGACCTCCATTCATAAATCCAGAAGTAATAGCCTAGATCATCCGAGTACTTTTCACCTATGAGCTCTGTGAATTCAGACAAACTTCTTTTGTCATACTGTATACTTTTTTTTTCACCTACTATATAGTAGTGTTAGTGGGTCACAGTTTAGGGCCCAATGACCAGATGTTTGAAAGAAGACCCGGAGTCAGAATTATAATAAATTGAAGAAAAGTTTTACTGAAGATAGTTTGCAGTTTCATCAGCAGAAGTTCAGCTTCAAGACTCTCTCTCACACACACACACACACACACACACACACACACACACACGCACACACGCACACACGCACACACACACACACACAGCAGTTAGGCCTATACCCTTCACCAAGGTCTACGCTACATCATTACTTCAGGTTGCAGTTTCTGATTGGCTAAGAAATAGATAAACATTGTAAATTTATCACATATACAGATAGACGGAAGCATATCTCCATCATGTGGTTGACACTCGGACCCTGAAGTTAGGCACGTCGTGACCTTCCAGGTCGCAGATTTGGGTCGCTGGGCGCCAGCATGTCCCGAACAACAACTCAGTCAATCTCCAATAATGCCAGTTGTTCCTTAACCTGTAACCAAAGGGACTAACACACACACACACATCGACACACACACAGCTTTTCCAAGGTTGGATTTGGCCAGGCTCTAACTATAAACAGGAGAGTCGTCTCAAAACATCAAGATAAAGCTTTCTTTCTCTCAAGGAGAGGACACTTTAGTCTCACTGGAAAGTAAGGCTTTAACAAAGAGATGGTCCCTTAAACTAAAGACTTCAATGACCCCTGTGACCATGGTTGTCAGAGTACCCTAGAAAAACAGATGTGTGTATTGACACATGTTGAAGACCTTTCTCAAACAAAACATCTTTCCATATTTCATTTCTGGAAGCCGGGCTAAATGAGCAAGCACTGTTACTGCATTCATATCAAATACAGACATTAGAGAATATGAGAAGAACATTTCAGTGATCACACTGGGAACTTCTATAACAAAGTAAAATCTCACTAGCTTAGAGAAGTCATTCAACTCATGTGATATTTAGAAGGAAAAATAATGATTAATACCTCGATTATAATCACTCATCATTACACATTGAAGCAGAAGTGGATCCCCCCACCCCCCATCCATCACCATTGCACTCTTTTTCAAGGCATTTAAAGGCATAGTTCACCTAAAAATTAAATGTTGTCATCATTCACTCTATCAAGTTATTTGAACCTTTATGACATTATTTCACTGAACAATAAATAAATCTCTTAATAAGTCAAATGTCCTGGCCACGCTTTTGCATAGAATGAAAGTGAACTGTGACGCTCAGGTGAGTTGAGGTTGTAGTGAACACACTTTATTGCTTTGCAAAACAGTCCAAACTTGATCAAAGCTCTAGACAAGGTGAGAATACATAATTAAATACCGTGTACCAGTACCACAAAACAACCTCACAGAGGAACAGTTACATCAAACTAGACAAAACACTAGAAACAATAAGATAACAAGACACAACAGCCACAAACAATAAACCATATGACAAGACAGTATAACGAAGCAAGAGGAAACATGAGCAAGATACAAAATAGAAGAAGACACCAAAACTAATTCAGATATGTTGACCCTTTTAAAAGGTGTACTTAATTGTGTACTTGTAATGTACTTCACATCTTAAAGGGGTGGTATAATGTCCTTTTCACAATATGTAAAATATGGTCTCTGATGTCCCCAGAGTGTGTATGTGAAGTTTTAGCTCAAAATACCCCACAGATATGTTTATATAGCATGTTAAAGTTGCCACTTTTTGAGGGTGAGCAAAAACACCCCGTTTTGTGTCTGTTCCTTTAAATGCAAATGAGCTGCTGCTCCCGGCAAAGGGGGCGGAGCTTCAAGAGCTTGCACTCACACAGACATGCACTGAAAATTTCAAAAACTTTTAGCCTTTTATGTTCAAACCGGAGTCAGACAATGATGGAGAGACTCAAGAAGAAGTGACAACATGTAGAAGCAAGAGGACATTTCTGAATCGTTAGTTGATGAATTTATGTAGCTTATGTGTAGTTATCTTCTAGTCATTGATAAGCATATTCTGTCTTGATAATCTATAAATCGTGTTCAGGGGGCGGGGTTTATGTAAATTTTAGGGTTGGTGATGTCACTAACCCAGGAGGAATGTGGTGTAGTCTCTACCAGCCGTTTGTTGTAGTCCTTAAAAAGCGATTTCTGTAAAAGCAAATATCTCCCTTTGCTCTGAACTTTGAGCGTTGTAATTTTGCAGATGTTGTTTATGCTCAAACAGCAACATTACACACTAACTAAAGTTAGAAAAGTGAAATCATAATCAACCACCCCTTTAAAAGCTCTCTCTCTATACATAAAAAAACTACTTGAAGATAATATAATATTAATGAAATAATGGTCTCCTTAAGTGCACTTGAAGAGAATAGCCTACACTTCCATGACTTTCTTAACACACTTCATAATAATGCCAAATTTTTAAAGTTTTAAAAAACAAAAGAAACAGAAATTAACCAACAGTCGTGACTAGCTAGTTGATTTCTTCAATGATGCATCGTACCAGAGCCCGTCTACGGAGAGCCTTGGCACTTCCTATTAAGTCCTATTGCACCGAATTGTGGTTGTAGTTCCACCAGAGCTCCACTGGGGGCGATCGCCCATGAGTGCAGAATGAATGGGAGTCTATGGGGCTAGACGGCTTAATATGTTTCTTTCACCCGATTGCCGCTGAGAAATCTCAGATTTGATTGTAGGTTTTGCAAGTTCAACATGGGTTATAGGTCGAAAGTTGAATGAACGAGTACTTATGTCCTTTCGATTTCTTACAGGTTGAGTTGTCGTTGCCCATAACACGCTAGCATTCTGCTAATGAACGCTGATTCGTCAGTGAAGGACTGATTACGACCAGAGATACCGCTTGATGGCATTGTGGCATCCGAAGCGGGACCAGAAACAAACAAAACAAACACTGCCTGTGTCGGCTGTGTTGTGTGTTTGCCTGTGTCGGCTGTGTTGTGTGTTTGCCTGTGTCAGCTGTGTTGTGTGTTTGCCTGTGTCAGCTGTGTTGTGTGTTTGCCTGTGTCAGCTGTGTTGTGTGTTTGCCTGTGTCAGCTGTGTTGTGTGTTTGCCTGTGTCAGCTGTGTTGTGTGTTTACCTGTGTCAGCTGTGTTGTGTGTTTACCTGTGTCAGCTGTGTTGTGTGTTTGCCTGTGTCAGCTGTGTTGTGTGTTTGCCTGTGTCAGCTGTGTTGTGTGTTTGCCTGTGTCAGCTGTGTTGTGTGTTTACCTGTGTCAGCTGTGTTGTGTGTTTCCCTGTGTCAGCTGTGTTGTGTGTTTGCCTGTGTCAGCTGTGTTGTGTGTTTGCCTGTGTCAGCTGTGTTGTGTGTTTGCCTGTGTCAGCTGTGTTGTGTGTTTGCCTGTGTCAGCTGTGTTGTGTGTTTACCTGTGTCAGCTGTGTTGTGTGTTTACCTGTGTCAGCTGTGTTGTGTGTTTACCTGTGTCAGCTGTGTTGTGTGTTTGTCTGTGTCGGCTGTGTTGTGTGTTTGCCTGTGTCAGCTGTGTTGTGTGTTTGCCTGTGTCAGCTGTGTTGTGTGTTTGCCTGTGTCAGCTGTGTTGTGTGTTTGCCTGTGTCAGCTGTGTTGTGTGTTTACCTGTGTCAGCTGTGTTGTGTGTTTGCCTGTGTCAGCTGTGTTGTGTGTTTACCTGTGTCAGCTGTGTTGTGTGTTTGCCTGTGTCAGCTGTGTTGTGTGTTTCCCTGTGTCAGCTGTGTTGTGTGTTTACCTGTGTCAGCTGTGTTGTGTGTTTCCCTGTGTCAGCTGTGTTGTGTGTTTACCTGTGTCAGCTGTGTTGTGTGTTTACCTGTGTCAGCTGTGTTGTGTGTTTCCCTGTGTCAGCTGTGTTGTGTGTTTACCTGTGTCAGCTGTGTTGTGTGTTTCCCTGTGTCAGCTGTGTTGTGTGTTTACCTGTGTCAGCTGTGTTGTGTGTTTGCCTGTGTCAGCTGTGTTGTGTGTTTCCCTGTGTCAGCTGTGTTGTGTGTTTGCCTGTGTCAGCTGTGTTGTGTGTTTCCCTGTGTCAGCTGTGTTGTGTGTTTCCCTGTGTCAGCTGTGTTGTGTGTTTGCCTGTGTTCAGCTGTGTTGTGTGTTTGCCTGTGTCAGCTGTGTTGTGTGTTTGCCTGTGTCAGCTGTGTTGTGTGTTTGCCTGTGTCAGCTGTGTTGTGTGTTTACCTGTGTCAGCTGTGTTGTGTGTTTCCCTGTGTCAGCTGTGTTGTGTGTTTGCCTGTGTCAGCTGTGTTGTGTGTTTGCCTGTGTCAGCTGTGTTGTGTGTTTACCTGTGTCAGCTGTGTTGTGTGTTTGCCTGTGTCAGCTGTGTTGTGTGTTTCCCTGTGTCGGCTGTGTTGTGTGTTTCCCTGTGTCAGCTGTGTTGTGTGTTTGCCTGTGTCAGCTGTGTTGTGTGTTTCCCTGTGTCAGCTGTGTTGTGTGTTTCCCTGTGTCAGCTGTGTTGTGTGTTTCCCTGTGTCAGCTGTGTTGTGTGTTTACCTGTGTCAGCTGTGTTGTGTGTTTACCTGTGTCAGCTGTGTTGTGTGTTTACTTGTGTCAGCTGTGTTGTGTGTTTCCCTGTGTCAGCTGTGTTGTGTGTTTACCTGTGTCAGCTGTGTTGTGTGTTTACCTGTGTCAGCTGTGTTGTGTGTTTCCCTGTGTCAGCTGTGTTGTGTGTTTGCCTGTGTCAGCTGTGTTGTGTGTTTACCTGTGTCAGCTGTGTTGTGTGTTTGCCTGTGTCAGCTGTGTTGTGTGTTTCCCTGTGTCGGCTGTGTTGTGTGTTTCCCTGTGTCAGCTGTGTTGTGTGTTTGCCTGTGTCAGCTGTGTTGTGTGTTTCCCTGTGTCAGCTGTGTTGTGTGTTTCCCTGTGTCAGCTGTGTTGTGTGTTTCCCTGTGTCAGCTGTGTTGTGTGTTTACCTGTGTCAGCTGTGTTGTGTGTTTACTTGTGTCAGCTGTGTTGTGTGTTTCCCTGTGTCAGCTGTGTCGTGTGTTTCCCTGTGTCAGCTGTGTTGTGTGTTTGCCTGTGTCAGCTGTGTTGTGTGTTTCCCTGTGTCAGCTGTGTTGTGTGTTTCCCTGTGTCAGCTGTGTTGTGTGTTTCCCTGTGTCAGCTGTGTTGTGTGTTTCCCTGTGTCAGCTGTGTTGTGTGTTTCCCTGTGTCAGCTGTGTTGTGTGTTTACCTGTGTCAGCTGTGTCGTGTGTTTGCCTGTGTCAGCTGTGTTGTGTGTTTACCTGTGTCAGCTGTGTTGTGTGTTTGCCTGTGTCAGCTGTGTTGTCGATGCCTCGAGAGAAAAGAAAGTGCAGAGCTGAAAGCACCAAAGTGACTGAAGGATTGTCGTAAAGCAGTATCTCTGGTCGTACGATGTGTATGACGTCACTGACATTTTAAAAGACTTTTTAAAGCAAATAAGTGACTCTAACACCCAGCAATGTGTAATTTCTTTGCATCTCCTTTCGAATACAACATTCAAATTACTAGACAAAAAATTATATCCAGAGAAAAGTGGATTTTGAGGGGTATAGCACCATAGACCTCCATTCATTCTGCACTCGTCCTGTGAGCGCCCCCGCATGGACAGAGACGTGTTACTGCAGCCAGTCCAGAAACCGGAAGTAACCAGAGAGTGCCAATTCTCTTCCTATTAGACATTCTCTGATCGTACTATAGAGGGTTTTCACTACACGTCATCAATCCGGAAGTCGGCCATTTTGGAGGCACTGAACGTAAACAATGCCACTGAACTGAACGGACTTGCAAATTTGGCTGATTATTGCTGCTGAAAAATGGTCGTGTTTTGGTCTGTACTAATCGGTCGCACCGATAAAAAAACATTTCGAGTTCTATAGACCGCCGAAAGTTAAAGAGAAGAGTGCAAAAAAGATGGCGTTTGTGGTTGAGAGAGGCACAGCATCAGCCACATGTGTAAATGAAGCGTTGACTATGGCTAAAATGTTGACGTAAAGTAGTTCACTATGGCTACATTCACACTGTCATTCCAAATCCGATTATCTTTGTATCCGATTATCCGATTATCTTTGTAATATGATCTAAAATGATGTCCACACTGTGTATCGCAACTGTTCAGATCCGATTTGTGTGTCCACGCAGCTCTTTGACAATACGGCAATGATGCTGCGTTGATGGAGGGGTTTGCATTTGCAATAGAAATGTTGTCTTATTTAAATTTTACAACATGGAGATGTGTATCCGCCACACTGGACTACTGCGTCCTGAGCCGGTGTAGTGCCGAATTTCGACCCCCGCCAAATTATTACCCCCCTAGTATTGGTAGGTTTAGGATTAGTTGTGGGGGAGGGGTTAGGATTAGGCAATCAGGTACTTCAATGAGGGGGGTAATAATTTATCAGGGGGTCGAAATTCGGCACAACACCGGCTGTAGGAGGCTGGTACGCACAACTCTTTTTCCGCGCCGGTTTCAAAATACGTTTCAAAATACGTCCGGCACTTTGCAACAACACAGCCTTGTTTCGGCAGCGACTTTCAGCATGTTCCCTATAACAACGTCTGATGTTTACATTTTACGTGGCGTGAGAAAGTCACATAAACCACGCGAAATCCGATCAGAACGTTCAGACTGAATTGGATTTCCTGATATGTGATTTGAATAGGATTTCAAACCACATATGGATGTAGCTTGAAACGGATTTCATGTGCTTTTTTGGACTGACAATCTGAAGGTAGCCAATGTCGGGATTAGAAATAGAAGGAAGAATTGCGGTAACAGGACTAGAGAAGCTAGCTCGTTCGGATCTTTACCACATATTAACTTTAGTTTGTCAAAATTTTGCGCTCTTTCCTGCTTACTAAGTCCTTCTCTATATGATTTCGCAGCTTCCATGTGTTTTTTCCGTGGTTTAGACATCATAAATTAGTGTAAAAATGTGTTCAGTAGTACATAAACAGTGCAATCCATGCCGTTGTTTACATCCGAGTACCTCCAATATGGCCGCGCATCCGGGTGACTGACCAAATCGTGACGTAGGTGCAAACCCTCTATGGTAGTTAAGCAGCGAGTTACGTCATTGTTCGGGAAATGCACCACTGAACGGTGATACGGTTAAGTTAAAAAACCGGACAAAAAAATACCATGAAAGTCAAGTCACATATTACGCTTTTTACAACACAGATTGTTTCAAAGCAGAAAATAATGCAACAAGAGTTTTTTTTTTTTTTTTTCAGAAGAAAAATAGCGTCACAGTCCAGCTTAAGTAAGTTCAGTGATGTTTCATTTTTGTTGTAAACAAGTTATTAATTTAGTTCATTTATATATATAGCCGCTCTGGAGAAACCCGTGATGTCGTCGTCCAGCTCAGTTCAGTTCTCATATAATGGTGTCAATGCAGGCATATCAATAAAATTGTTGAATATTAAATGAAATGTTAAATTAAATTAAATTTAAAGTAATCCATAGTAATGCAACTCATGTGCAAATTCAATAATTTAAATAATTGACTTATATAATAATGAAATAAAAAAATTATATTATTAACTAAAAGTTGTACCTTTTCTCCTAACCTGTCATGCTTTTACACTTTGAACCGCGCCACAAATTATATTTTTTTTTGTTTGTTTTTTTTTGCACAATTTGTGTTCCTCCTGATTCTGTTCTCTTATACTTTAGGCTATAGTGGAGAAAGTGTTTTGCTGTGCCCAAAATGTTCTCCCATCAGAGATAAAGCATAATGTCTGTAAATCAGACCGGAATGTTTATATTTATAACTTTCCCACACTGATTTTGGGAGATAATTATGTTTTGTCTCGTCTGGAAACAGAATATAGATTCTCAACAACATGTTTCTTTTTTTTTTTCCACAGATTTGAAGGACATGTGTGAGAAGGAAAAGTCCAGCAACGAGTCTCAGTCCCACAGCTGAGAAGACACTATCAGCATCCATTGTATTGACCGCAATGACATTATTCTTCACTTCCGAGAAGTGACGCGCAAGCAAGCCAAGTTGTACCGTATATATCCTCCTATTATTTTCATGGGTGTTACCCAAGACTTTCATGAACACATTTATATTGTGTTAAAAATATCTTGTGAAATGAGCCCTAGATGGCAATAGAAAGTCACAATCCATGAGCTCAAGCATGATGAGACATATGTTTCCCTTTCTGTTTTTAGGTCAAAGTCAGATTAGAGAAAGTGCTTATGTAATATACCCAACCAAAAATTATTTTAAAATGATTCTCTCATTCAAATACACCCACCCACACACACACACATGCACATGCACAGAAGGAAATTACAACAGCTCCAGATATAGATGACATGACTGGCATTTACTGCGATGCAGAATCTCATCAGTATTAAGTATCAGTATTATTATATGCAGATATTATAGCCATCTGTGGTTGTGCCTTGAGGAAGATGTTTCACTGGGATTTCAATGCTTTCAGAATGGGTTTAAGCCACAGTTGGATATGTAAACCAACAGGACACCTCAAAGAACTGCACAGATTTGATTAAATGTTCTTGGCAAATAACATGTCACATGTCGTAATCCTCATCGGCTTCAAGCGTTCAACACAGTTTCAGCAAAGCCCACATTAAATTGGTCGTAAAATCCACAAACAACTGTTTGGATGATTGTGCAATACTACTTTACTGCGGGTTCACAGATGAAATCAGAGTGTAAGTGTAAGTATGTGGATAATAACAAAACCTTGCATCAGAGGAACTGAGAGAAATACCACTTACTTAGAAAGAGCTGGTTTGTTGGAGGATTATATAAGATTATGTTGTATTTAAAATTAAGCCCACTCTGATACAATGCTCATTTTGTTTCTTGTGTGTGTGTGTGTGTGTGT
Source organism: Squalius cephalus (assembly GCF_949319135.1). Classification (NCBI taxonomy): domain Eukaryota; kingdom Metazoa; phylum Chordata; class Actinopteri; order Cypriniformes; family Leuciscidae; genus Squalius; species Squalius cephalus. Next base: position 45,867,092 of record NC_137127.1, on the reverse strand, counting down.
GTGTGTGTGTGTGTGTAGTGTTGTAACATGGTCAGTTGCAACACTGTCAGTTTAATGAGTTGGTAAAGAGATGTGAGGATGTCATCAATATCATACACTCTCGCATCACACTTTTGAGCTCACGGAAGAAGTGGCATGTTACTGTGAGCAACGTTGTGCATTTTGTGACCATTTTTTTTAATAAAGATAATTTTTTTGCCTAGCAATCATTTAATTGTAGTAGATCTGTTTTTTGAAGTAGCTGTCTCTCTAGTTTAATTTGATGCTTTGCATAATGCATAACTTCTAACCCACATGCTAAAACAGTTAGCCAAGACTGTTAGGGGTGGTGATAGGTAATAAAGATAGTTCATTAAAAATGTTACAATAACCCCTTATGAGTTTTTTGCTGCACATTGAGGGATTTGTGGCAAATATGACTCATCGTTGTAAATGCGCATGTCTTATCGGATAAAAACATTATCCGCCTCAACTGAGCTCATACACTTTTTTTATTTGTAGCAGACAAATGTGGCTACCATGTCTCAACTTTTGAGATGCTCAAACAAACGGTGTTACTTTCATCCCCGGTCTCTTCATATATATATATATATATATATATATATATATATATATATATATATATATATATATATATATATATATATATATATACGATCATTTTAAGACCTTTGCTGGCGACAGTTCACCTCTTTATCTTTCTTTATCTTCATCTTTTATAGAAATCAGGAGTTTCAGTCCATCCATAATGGTTGGTGAAAGAGAGATAGATGGATCAATTGGTGGACTTTTCTCTTTGGGTCTTTTAGCAAGGCCCCCGTGCAGGAGACAGTGATGAGAATAATACATGTTGATTAACAGTTTCTGCAAGCCAGGATGATGTGATATTACCAGAAGCCGTCCTGCTGAAGTCAAACCACAGCCACTGAAGATGACTGATTATTATAGTCGTGTCCAACAAAAGCATGGAAGAAATGTCTCCGGGTAATATTTGTAAAGTGGAGTTGGTTTTCCCTATTGACGTAATGACTTGCGCAATACCGTTGCCAAACCACCCTGGATAGTATCTCCTTTATTTTTTGTTTTTCACCTCAATTAAATTATTAACTAAAGAAATCAATATTTTCCTAAACACACACTTCTGTTCAGGTTTGAAGGTTTGAAGGCTGATAGAGTAGTTCATATATCATAACACGGTAAGTCCTCTCTCATCGCATTTGTTTATTTGTGTGAGTAATGGAAATGTGAACATTCCTTTAGTTATGTACAGTATAATGATAATATTTTGTTTCTTTTCTAAACTTTTTTTTTTTTAAGGTAATTTATCTTATTTTAATGATGTTTACAGATCAGGTTTTTTGGACTAAAACAACTTTTCCGTAGCCCTCTTCAACTCTCTTATTGTCATATAAAAACAAACTTACTGTTTTTAATATTAATATTTGGCCTTTAACGATGAAAACGTAACTGCTTTTGGAACTTTGTTTAGCTCATTTTACTTGTGTGTCTAAATTATACCAAATTGATTAGTTGCAACGAAGGAAGAATTGAGCTATTAATTTAAAAAAATAACATTAAACAGTGAACTTGGTTTAACGTGTGTGAATGGTGGAAAAAATTCAAATTGCTCTGTCATATTTGCAGAATAATTTCCCCTTTTTTGTTTAGAGTGTATGCACTTTGCAGTAGATAATATGTTAGTTGTGGTTTTACCAGCAGGAACTAACAATATCTGTGTCACTTGGTTGTTATAGGGCTCACTTTTTTTGCGTTAGGCTATCTTATCTATCTATCTGTCTGTCTGTCTGTCTGTCTGTCTGTCTGTCTATCTATCTATCTGTAAGTTCATTGAACACGTTGACCTTTTGTGACCTTAAAACGGGGTAAGTTCCCCCAAATCAACTACTATTACAGTCAGCTATGAAGCAGCAAAACTATTAATAAAACAACAAACGTGTCCATCAGAAAATGTAATGATATATCCAGTACAGTTTCCAGTATGGCAAGCCGTTTTAGCTTAAATTGTACCCAGTGTTACTCGTCGTAATTGCATTTTTACTAGTAAGAATTCAATTGTAGAGCTCTGTAATTAAAAATGAATGGAAGTCAATGGAGACATATGACTAGTAAAAATTCATTTGTAGAGCTCTCTAATTGGAATTGTTACTAGTAAGAATTGAATTAGAGAGCTCTGTAATTGTAATTCTTACTAGTAATAATTGAATTAGAGAGCTCTGTAATTGTAATTCTTACTAGTAAGAATTGAATTAGAGAGCTCTGTAATTGTAATTCTTACTAGTAATAATTGAATTAGAGAGCTCTCTAATTGTAATTGCTACTAGTAAGAATTGAATTGTAGAGCTCTCTAATTGAATTCTTACTAGTAAAAATGCAATTACGACGAGTAACGCTGGGTACAATCTAAGCTAAAACGGCTTGCCATATTACCAGTAAACATGTACGACTGAAGTTTCTCACACATCCATCCACCAGTCGTTCGCGAATGCGCATGCGCCGGCGGACAGTCTTCAGTGGGTACTGGGTAGGGTACAGTCTGTGCAGTACAGTGATGAATGGTGACCCCCACTGAAGGAGCCTCCCGAAAACAGCGAGCGAAAGATTTTAATGTGGTCGGGAGCCAAACGAAGCGACTGTTTCCATTCCGGGTTTTTCAACGTGACGCTGAAATCAGTGAAGTCATCTAACGGCGCTTCCCATTTGAAGAGCAAAGACGGCCGTGCGCGCGCACTAAATATCTCAACTTTCCCCGTATGATGTGACTGTACAGCGATCTCGATCTGGGGGGAGAGGGGGACTATCCGGACAATCCAATTTCCCTTTACGGACTATCATTGTGTTTTGTATCTATATCTAGATACGTGCATGCTGGTAAGTTGATTTACGTCTCATCCAGTAAGTTTAGCTCTTTGAGCTGTGTCTCAAAATCTCCTGCGCTGCCTTTATACTCCATGTTGATGAGACCCGAACATGCTGTCTATGTAGGCAGTTCACTAAGTTTCGAGACATAGTCTACATCTGTGGCCTCGAGTTGAAACTCAACAATAATACATACGTGATTTTTGAGCAGTTCTTAACATTGTTTTCGACATAATGCCTGTCAGCAACATCAGAATGTTACATTGTTTCCAGTGCAAAATAGAACGTTACTATCATAGAACATAGAATGTTACATTGTTTCCAATGTTACAGAGTAACATTATCAAAGACCTCTTATATATCTTTTTTTAACTAAGATTTATCGGGTAAAAACATTTTAAAGGCGTTGTTGCCAGTTGATGATGCAATATCTATCCGTTAGTTGGTGATAAAGTTGTGTCTAGTTGGTTTTCTTTACCTGACGCTTTTATCGATAACACTTTAGAATACTGTTCCGTCAATAATTAAAAACTACATAACTAATGAGCAATGTACTATTAACACTCTAGTAATACTATTAACTAACAAGAAACTCTGAAGAAGAATGTAGGAACACTTGTGTCATCACTATCCAAAACCTTTAAAAAAAAAAAAAAAAGCTAACATTGACTATTTATTTATTTATATAGAGTTTTCATTTCATTTTCATGTTTCAAAGAGTTATCATGCTTTTAATTTTAGAATACTGATCCAAATCATTAGCAATTCCTTCTGAAGGATTTGGTAACTTGAGTCATTGCTCGTGGGTTACTATGATCTTCACTTTAAAATTAACTATACATTATTCACATTAGTTATAAACCTGTATTTAGTAGCTCTTAGTGGTCAGCTGGGAGGTATTAAAAAAAATATTACTGATAACTACCTATCAGTACTTGAATGTTAATAGGGCGTTAGTCGTTTGTTCCTGTGTAGTTATAAATGATGGAACAGTATTCTACTCTTGCAGGTTTAAGATGGTCTTAAAGGAGAACTCCGGTCAATTTTAACATTGAGCTCATTTTTTTGTCAATTTGGAGTGCTGTCAATACAGAGAACAACGACAAAAATCGGTGTTGCCTACACCCTGTTATCCTCTTTTTAAAACTTGCACCCTGTTGACTTCAATGGGGCAAGTTTTAAACCTGATTTTAGCCTCTTAACATCCTTGATGTGTCATTACAAGTGCCCAGCCATGTCAACACGCGGTGAATCTGACTGCAGTAGATGTGAAAGATATGAATAAAAATGATGTTAATTCAGCCAGCGCACATACCTGTATTTTCTTCCTGTTTTCGGTTGAAGTCCACAGTAGTCGATTGTCGAGTTCGGGCGCATGATCGTACGTACTAAACCTATGCGCGTGAACTCGACAATCGACTACTATGGACTTCGACCGAAAACAGGATGTAAATACAGGTATGTGCGCTGGCTGAATTAACATCATTTTTATTCATATCTTTCACATCTACTGCAGTCAGATTCACCGTGTTCACTCTGAAGGAATCACTCACATGACCTGTGCACTTGTAATGACACATCAAGGATGTTAAGAGGCTAAAAGCAGGTTTAAATATTGCCCCATTGAAGTCAACAGGGTGCAAATTTTAAAAAGAGGATAACACGGTGTAGGCAACACTGATTTTTGTCGTTGTTCTCTGTACTGACAGCACTCTAAATTTACCAAAAAAATGAGCTCAATGTTAAAATTGACAGGAGTTCTCCTTTAACTGGTCTTGTTGGTCTACCAGACTGACCAAGCCAGTCTTTATCTGGCCTGTCAGCAAAAAAAGTCTTCAAACCCCTTTAAAACCAGCCAACAGACCAGTAAAAATCATACTAAGATGTTTTTCTGGTCTTAGCTGGGTTATGCTGGTCTACTCTCCCAGTCTGGCCAAGCAACTGTTCATCTGGTGTAACTCCTGTTCATCTGGTTTAGCTAGGTGTCCAGAACCTCTCTAAAACCAGGCTGGGAGACCAGTGAAGACCAGCTTCAGCTTTTAGCAGTGTACTCCTTCTTTGCAAAACTCCTTTTATTTAATGTGTCCAGTCCGCTGTTAATGCAAACTGTGAATCAGCTGAAATTGAGCCCAGTGTCAAAATTAATCTTTTGCATTTTGCAAGCCAAATGTAAAAGATGGTGATCTGCAAACAGGCTTGTTTGACAGAAATGCAAATATGTCAGGGAAATTTTAAGTATAAGGTTTGTAACTCTTTTTTAGTTATAAATGTGAAGTTGATTAGTATTATTATTTATCATTATAATAATGTTAGTAATAATAATGTTGGTCTAAAAATTCAGAAGGCCTTTATTAACCCCCGGAGAGCCGTGTTGAGCACTTTTATCACGTATGGATGCGCTTTGATGGACTTCCAAAAAATATATTCCCATTGACTTCCATTATAAAGCTGGGAAGAGCCAGGACATTTTTTTTTTTAATATATATAACTCTGATTGTATTTATCTGAAATAAGATATACACCTAGGATGGCTTCAGCGTGAGTAAATCATGGGCTAATTTAAATTTTTGGGTGAACTGTCCCATATTGCAAACTGGTATTTCTTATCATATTATTTTAATGAATTACAGTATTGTATTCATCATCTCATTGTTTGTAGCACAAATAGTTTTACCGTTTACTGCACTTTGATATTCTTCCAGTTATTTACTTATTACAGCTAATTATTTAGAAGTCTCGCACATTCACAAAAAAAATGTTTATGTCCTGTTGCAAAATAAGGTGGATAGCAGACAAATGTCACTTGTCAAAACGTTTAAATAAGCATTTTTTTGACTTGCTCATGTTAGACGTTGCACTTGCACAATCACACCTTGCACAAGAGGGAAGAAGCCTTGTGTAAGAAACATCTTAAAGGCGGTTTAATGTACTTGCAGAGAGGATTTGAGACAGGATGTTTGAGGTGGCTCCTTCTTTGAACGCTTCTAAATCCTTGTTATTGCTCAGATGACGTCTGTCTCTGTAAAGTGTTGTAATGTTTGCAAACCGGATCAAAAGTGTCATTTGGATAAAAATGTTTACAAGAGAACAGAGTTTCAGTTCTACGCCTTACTTTAAAACTTAATAACCTTAACCATTGTGACCATCACACACTTACAGTACACACACTGAGAGATTTGAAACAGTTATCAAATAGTCATTCACTTAATGTTATGCTTACATTGACGCGCACAGTTTTGTTTTGCTCGTGAAGAATCACAAGTTCTTCAAATGTCAAAAGTCTAGGCCTTTTTCCAAGAAAATAGTTCAATGCAACTTTTTCTTGTGGTTCTGCTGATAAAGGGCCAGGCTGTGCATGGTTTTGTGAGATTATCATGTGGCAGTTTAGGTTTTTCTCAGCACACAAATTTACCCAGAAGACGTGAGTGTGTGACAGTTCAATTTCCTTTTCTTCCCGTTTCTTAGTGAGAAGTTTTTCTTAGTTTTTCTTGACTAAAAGTCAGCTTTCTACGTCATATTAAAGATATAGTTCTGCCAAAAATGAAAATTCTGTCATCAGTTCAGTTACTCATAACCAGAAAGTTGACGGTAGCTATTGACTTCCATAGTCTGGGAGAAAAAAATTACTATGAAAGTCAATGGCTACTGTCAACTTTCTGGTTACCCACATTCTTCAAAATATCTTCTTATGAGTAACTGATGACAGAATTTTCATTTTTGCCAGAACTATATCTTAATATGACGTAGAAAGCTGACTTTTAGTCAAGAAAAACTAAGAAAAACTTCTCACTAAGAAACGGGAAGAAAGGGAAATTGAACTGTCACACACTCACGTCTTCTGGGTAAATTTGTGTGCTGAGAAAAACCTAAACTGCCACATGATAATCTCACAAAACCATGCACAGCCTGGCCCTTTATCAGCAGAACCACGAGAAAAAGTTGCATTGAACTATTTGCTTGGAAAAAGGCCTAGACTTTTGACATTTGAAGAACTTGTGATTCTTCACGAGCAAAACAAAACTGTGTACGTCAATGTAAGCATAACATTAATCAATGTAAGAATGAAACTCATACAGGTTTGGAACAACTTGAGAGTGAGTAAATGTTGGATGAACTGGCCCTTTAAGGCATGTTAAAATCAAGTCAGATGCGACTAAATGACAAAAATTGCTAATTCATTTTTTTACTTGCTATATCACTTTTTTCATTTTTTTATTTTAAAATAATATATATATATATATTAGGGCTGTCAATCGATTATTTTTTTTAATCGCGATTAATCGCATATTGTCATGAGTTAACTCGCGATTAATCGCATTTAATCGCACATTTTTTTAATTGTTCTAAATGTACCTTAAATTAATACTTTTCAAGTTTGTAATACTCTAATCAACGTGGGCATGGATAAATATAGATGCTTTATGCAAATGTATGTTTATTATTGAAACCATAGTCAATATAGAGCATAAGGATGAGATGTTTCAAAGGTCACAGATGTTTTTCAAAGAACTTGTTCATGTCTATTAGACACGTAGAAAGAACAAAAAAATGGCAGGTTCCCATTACTTCTCTTTCTTTGCACTGAGCAATTTACTAATACAAACATGTTTTAGATTTTTGCATGACAGGGCAGCTCTTCTGAAAATGCTAAATGTACATTTATTATTTATTAGCCTATTACATTGTAGTTTGTCTCTCTCTGTGCCCATTTTGATGAAGCTAAATTCTCAATAAAACTGTTTTCATTGGTATATTTTACTGTTTCTGTTGTCAAACAACGGAATGAATTTGAAATGGTGACTGAAACGCGACCCATTAAGACATAACCAGCTCTCCCTTCCAAGATGTTAAGTTAATCTGCACAAAAATTCTGATAATCGAGCCGTCGTCTGGTGAAATCAAATTCACATAAGATAAAGACAATATCTGTGCTCTGATTTCGGCTATAGCCTACTTGTAAAAATAGAGAAGCAACATAATATCTGTGCTTAACTGAGTTAAAGCGCTGCTCCTCCGCGCGAGACGCAGAGAGAGAGAGAGAGAGAGAGAGAGAGAGAGAGAGAGAGAGAGAGAGAGAGAGAGAGAGAGAGCGAGCGAGAGAGAGAGAGAGGTGCGCGCGCGCGCGTGCTGAGAGAGCAGTACCGGCGGTACCGGTAGATTCTCAGAAACTAAATAAGGTTTGGGCGCTTTGTTGAAGGGAAAAAATCGCTAAAGGGGTCTGCAATGTCGCTAAGTTAGCAACACTGTGTATCTCCATTTCTCCAACTAGGGGTTGGGCCACGGGTCAAACAGAAAATACGCGCTGCGTTAATCGCACGTTAAAAAAATTAGTGCCGTTAATATGATTTTGCGTTAACGCGTTATTAACGCGCTAACTTTGACAGCCCTAATATATATATATATATATATATATATATATATATATATATATATATATATATATATATATATATATATATATATAAATAACTATACATTATTCACATTAGTTATAAACCTGTATTTAGTAGCTCTTAGTAGTCAGCTGGGAGGTATTAAAAAAAAAATTACTGATAACTACCTATCAGTACTTGAACGTTAATAGGGCGTTACTCGTATAATATATATAATATCTTCCCAGTCTGTCAGAAACGCTCTGGGGTGCGTTTCCCAAAAGCATCGTTAGTCAACTATGTTTGCAAGTTCTGTCGTTATCAGCAGTTCAGCGAGTCTGTGTTTCCCGAAACCATCGTTCTAACAAACATTCGCAAACAGCATCTCAGAGTTGTGTGTTACCCCTTTTCCACCAAGGCAGAGCTGGTGCTGGTTCGGAGCCAGAGCCTAGTTTCAAATCGGTTCTTTGTTTTTCCACCGCCAAAGCACCAGCTCCGAACCAGTAAAACTGGTTCTTAAGTAGCACCAAATCATTGCAGGGTCTAGAACGGAGCCAAGAAAGAACCGCTTGCGTCAGGGGCTGGGGGCGGGGTTACCGTGACCAACAAGACGAATAGAAACTTGTGACCGCCATTTTTAAATAGCAGCTAGTCGAGCTAATAGCAGCTCGATTATAATATCCGTCTATGTAAGTTACGGCGATCTGCACGAACGCGTTGGATTCCGATGTATTTTTGCAAACCCATGAGCATCCATAGTATTGCAACGTCCGTTATTGTTGATGGCTTGTTCGAGATGCATCGGAGCGATCGGAGCTGCGGGAGTGTTTGGAGAGCATACGACTCCTTGTGCTTTTAGATCGCTATCGCAGTGCTTTGATGTCATGCGGCGATCGATCTGCGAGAAGCCGATGCATCTCGAACAAGCCTGGCGTGTTTGTGTTTGGCGCTACCGCACTAGCGGTTGCTGGGCAACATGAGACGTATACAGTGACGTAAGATCTGGCTCTGTTGTGGCTCTCTAGCCGGTGGAAAGGCAAACCGGTTCTTAGTAAGCTCGTCAGTCGAACCAACTCTGAACCAGCTCTGGCTCTGGCTCTGAACCAGCACCCGGTTCTTGTTGGTGGAAAAGGGGTATGTGTGAACGACAGATCTGTGGTTAGAAGAAGAGTTTCTAGTTTGCATGACATGTGGACTTAATAAATCCTTATCTTTAGCAAAATAAGCAAACTGACATTCAGTACAACCTGTGTCTCTTATTGAATACATACAAATGTCATTTACGTCTTTTAGTTTGTCAAGAGATTTAAAGTGTCATTTTTAAAGAGTGCGCGTGTGTGAACGAGCTCTAGTGTAAGAACGAGCCTGTGATTGAATCTGGAAATAAAGCAAGATAACTGAGAAAAATGAGAAATAGTCCTCAGATGTCATGTCTGTAATTTATAGCAAAACATCTAGCGTTAATTCGATCTCAAACAGATTCATTAAAAGAAGTTATTACTCCACCACGTGCGTGACGTCATAAACTAACGTGGTTGAACGACCACTTTGCGACACAACGGTTTCGGGAAACAGTCGTGACTAGCTAGTTGATTTCTTCAACGATGCATCGTACTGTGGTAGTTAAAGGACAATTCCGGTATTTAACACTTTGAGTCTATTTTGTAGTTTGTTTTGGATGAACAAGAGTGGTGGACAAAGAAATTTTGACAATGGTTCCTGTCGCGACTTTTTGACTATTTTAGAATTGCCCATGACCGCTTTAGAATGGGAGTCAATGGCCATGCACGAACATGTCCTTAAAACAACCCTTAACGTTCGTTTTCAAAACTGTGCTACTCACCGAGTGGTTAGTGGTGTTCGTTGATGATTAAAAACAAATATCGGCGCAATGTATGATTTCAATCCGTTTATTTTTCTATAGTGGAACTATTTTTTCAGATACCTCACAACCGCGTATAAACTTCCGCTCTTCCGCAACTTCCGTTGCTCTGCTCACGCTAGCACAGAGAACCGAGCGAAAAGACCTAAAAGACTACAATCAAATGTAAACAGCCCCCTTTCAGTTTCCGGTAGCGCAGTAATATCAGCGAGCAATGAGTCCTCCAACGGAAATCAATGGATTTTACAAAATGCCAAATAAAACACGACAGAAACTGTATTTCGCTACGCTACTTGTTTTTGATCATCAACGAACACCACTAACCACTCGGTGAGTTGCACAGTTTTGAAAACGAACGTTAAGGGTTGTTTTAAGGACATGTTCGTGCATGGCCATTGACTCCCATTCTAAAGCGGTCATGGGCAATTCTAAAATAGTCAAAAAGTCGCGACAGGAACCATTGTCAAAATTTCTTTGTCCACCACTCTTGTTCATCCAAAACAAACTACAAAATAGACTCAAAGTGTTAAATACCGGAATTGTCCTTTAAGCAGCGAGTTACGTCATTGTACGGGAAACACATCCCTGTTTAGTTCCTGTCTCTATGAAGCCCCTCCTTCTGAAAAGCACACTGTGCTCTGATTGGTCAGCTGGAGCAGTGTGTTGTGATTGGTCGAGCGCTTCGAGTGTGTTTCTCCCGCCCCTTACCATAACCGCCAGTTTAACACACTACTAACTAACTCAACCAGGCCCCGCCCCTTTATAATGTGTATGAATTATTTAATTGAGGAATATTAACATTAGCATTCTGAAAACATTTTGGGAATATTACTTTTTAAATCTCCTCTAAACATTCTGAAACAAGTAGTAACTTAAAAAATGTTAGATGAACGTCCAAAACATTTCAGAAAAACAATGTGTAGATAATGTGTTTGTGCTAAAGAACATTAGTCAACACAACATTTGAGAACATATAATATGATAATATGAATATTCCCTTTCATGCAGTGTGTAATATAGCTGTTTGTGAATGTAAACGTTCTGCAAAGTCAAAAGTGCACAATAAATAAAGTTATTGTATCCCAAAAGAAAGAATCGACTCTTAACCGCAAAGGAGGGATTTAGAGAGACTGATTCATCCAGAGTCCTTTGAGAATCATTGAAAAATGTGGTATTGTGCAATTTATGTAATGAGAAAATGAAACTGTTTTTTGACCTTTGATCCATGTAAATCTGTTGTAGGAGACCCCAAAACAACATCAGGAGCCTTTAAAATAGCATAATAGGGGCACATTAAGAGATGTTTTTCCACACAAAACCATGATATCAATATTATACAGCTAGGTTAATAATACTGAGGCCGTGCTCTTACCTGTCAGACTAAATTTGCCAGCCCATGCCTTTACCACTAACCTACCACCACCCCTTTTTCTGTGTGCTCTCCGTTTGCCACACAGACCACCATTGTTTGAGAGGTTGTGTGTGGATCGTGGGCTCCCGGAGCTCATGTGGAGCTCATTAGAAGCACCTTGAATGCACATCTGTGTTTTTTACATGGGAAGTGTGCAGAACAGAATGGAAGGCTTGAGCGATCCAGAGAGGTGATAGGGTTAGGTGTAATTACACAATTTGGGGATGGGATTGATGCTAAAGCTTTAGTTTCATTAAGTTGGGTGCGTAGGAGCGGTTATTATTTTAAACATCTAAAAATGTTGGGAGAACATCTGTCTGGTGCATTATTTGCATATGACATTTCAAATGAGAATTATGTAGAAACATTAACTAAGATGCGAATCCTAAGAACTTGTTATTAAGGGATGTTGTTAAATGTTGGTGGAAATCAAGTTTTTAAAGGGGTGATATAATGCCCTTTTCACAAGATGTAAAATAAGTCTTTGATGTCCCCAGAGTGTGTATGTGAAATTTAAGCTCAAAATATTAGCTCAGATATTTTTATATAGCATGTTAAAATTGTCACTTTTTGAGGGTGAGCAAAAACGCACTGTTTTTGTGTGTGTCCCTTTAAATGCAAATGAGCTGCTGCTCCCGGCACAGGGGGCGGAGCTTCAACAGCTTGTGTCCTTTTACCTCACACACACATGCACTGAAAATTTCAAAAACTTTTAGCCTTTTATGTTCAAACCGGAGTCAGACAATGATGGAGAGACTCGAGAAGAAGTGACAACATGTAGAAGAAACAGGACATTTCTGAACGGTTAGTTAATGAATTTATTAAGCTGATGTGTAGTTATCTTCTAGTCATTGATTAGCATATTCCATCTTGATAATCTATAAATCGTGTTCCGGGGGCGGGGTTTATGTAAATTTTAGGGTTGGTGATGTCACTAACCCGGGAGGAATGTGGTGTAGTCTCTACCAGCCGTTTGTTGTAGTCCTTAAAAAGTGATTTCTTTAAAGGCAAATATCTCCCTTTGCTCTGAACTTTGAGCATTGTAACTTTGCAGATGTTGTTTATGCTCAAACAGCAACATTACACACTAACTAAAGTTAGAAAAGTCAAATCATAATCAACCACCCGTTTAATGTTGTTTATATGTCTATGTGGTGTTTTTAATGTGCTTCAAGACAAACCATGCAAATTCGTAAGTCAACACCAGAACTGAAATGACGAGTGGAAGTGGTTTGTATAACATGAGCAACACATTATTAGCTGTATGAGAACATAGTCAAGCCAGAGGCTAATCATATTGCAATTACTGCAATGTGTCTGACCTTGTAGAGAGCGGTACATAAAATGCATTATCATTCTGATTTATCGACTTGCAGACGACCCTGTGTGATTAGCTCTTCCTCTTCATCTTCTTAAACAGTTTCTGGTTCAAACATTCAGTATATGGCTGAATTAAACCGATATTTCCACTTGCCATTGTGCAGCGTTTACTAGAGTTACTCAATGACAGCAGTCCGAGCTGGGGACTAGGACCCCGAGGCGGGGACTCGTTTGCATATTCATGGCTGTGTATGCTTGTTAATGCCAAATGTGTTAATTGTTTCTCACTTAGAATCGCATGTTTCAGAGAAGGTCTTTAACGCTGAGCATGCTGGGACACAAGGACTTTGCTCTGACTGCTAAATGTCTTTGTCTGGACGCAGAGCCAAGGTTAAACAGGGTAAACAGCAGAGCTGTGAGCTCAAGCCTATCAAGATTATTGGATTCTGTTTTCAGTCAGGTCATAGCTATTTTTATGCTTTCTCTCATATAAACGGCAGATAAATTAATTGAAGTACTGAAAACAGCCATTTAATTCTGATTTCTGCTTATTGCTTGCTTATTTAGAGGAGTTGCACCTTTAAAGTCCGTCTGTAGTCAATAATTGTATCCTTTAAAACCAAGCGGCAACCTCCCTGTCTCTCTCTTGAAACCAACACGGAAGTGAATTCAACGGCAATTCATCGACTGGCCGCTTGAGGCTGGGTGCAGAAGTGAGTCAAATCTGCATCTCCCCCATGTTAAAATACCCAACTTTACAGCAGAAAAAAACACGTTTACAGCCTGGTGCAAAAAGTGGCTTTGGTCTAAATAGCTTATTTTTCCCTTCATGACAACTGTGAGGGGGGTGAATTTTTTTATAACTCATCCGTTTACATTATATTAAGCCTTAAAGTTCTGCATAATTAAGGGCGTGTCCACTTTTGAGTGACAGGTGGATTCCCGCTGCTGTGGTCATTAGTCATCATTAGCCGTTTGTCTGTTGTCTGTTAGCAGTCACGTTACCTCAGCTAATTGACCCTTCGCAGGGAGCTTGATTGACAGGTGATCTGACCAATCATACTTCGCCATCCGCCATTTTGTCCGACAAAGCAGTCAGGAGAGTTAGTAGATTAACATGGGAGGATTTGAACTTGAAAAACGGAGTGTACTGACGCCTTTCCATAGTTAAAACAACATTCCTTCTTATGTTTGTTCATGTTTATTTGAGGCTATAAATTAACTAGAAGGAAGAGATGATCGGTTCACGAGCAGCTTTAACTGATGCTCTACAGCAGGGTTCACCAATCTCGGTCCTGGAGGGCCGCTGTCCTGCAGAGTTTAGCTCTAAACACATCTGAACCAGCTAATCAAGTGCTGTTTCTCAATTCCAAGAATGCAGAGAACGGACTTGTGTTCTCGTGGAGACCGGTCTTGCCAAGCTTCCTTGGAAGAACGAACTCGGAACCGGCCGCAATGACTTCTGGGACACCAGGCGAGTACTAGCTCAAGTCTGCATTCGATGCATCCTCGGTATCAAGAACACATCCGGGTTCTTTCATGCGTCCTCTGTACTTGCGTTCTTGAGAATTGGGTCTGAACTTCGACGGTTATGATGACGTAAAACGAGAACACAAGGACGCAAGACCGCTGAAGAACGCATATTGAGAAACACCCAAGGTCTCACTAGGCATACTAGAAACTTTCAAACAGGTGTGTTGGAGCTGGTTGGAGCTAAACTCTGCAGGACAGCGGCCCTCCAGGACCGAGATTGGTGAACCCTGCTCTACAGCGATCTGTCACGACACATTAAAGAGCCACAAAACGGTATTTATTGTTTAAATTTCTTTTAAAAAATGACCAAATTTGAAAGGTAAGACTTTGTTTCAGGGTTTCCGCGGAGTCATAAAAAGTCATAAAACGTCTTAAATTTAATAATAAGAATTTTAGGCCATAAAAAGTCATAAAAACGTCCGGATTTTCCATACAAGGTCATAAATTTCATTTAGCCACGTCATAAATTGATATGCTCGTTCATTCGTTGGTTCTACCATTGCCTTTTCCCCCTGAAAATGCGCTGGCGGCATAATGTTAAATGCACAGGTTAAATGCGCCAAAAGCGGAACGCTCATTTGAACCGCGCGCCACACGGACCATTTACCCGCTCGGCTAAGTCCAAACGGCAGCGCAGCGCGAGCGTTTACTCTGATCGGTCTCAGTCACAAGATCCAGTGAGAAGTGCTTGAATTCAGCGAAGAACACACTGTCTCAGTGATTTAAACCAGTTTAAAGGCAGATGAAACAGCTCTGACCAACAGGAGAAACTCTGCACAACGATACAGCCAGAAGGCTTTTTCGTCTAGAATCTCCCATCATTTACCATGGATTTACTGTAACGTTAGCCTAGTAATATTAACTGCACCATGTGGGCTATACATATTGAATTTTATTATATTATTAGTGCTGATAATGTATTAAAGGACTAATGGAATATTTACAGTATTTAATAATGCATTTAGGCTACTGTTTTTCATACATTTCCTGAAGATACGTGCCATCAAAGTTAGGCAACACAAACCTGTTTCAAGACTTGACCCCTATTAGCACATGCAGAAACTAAGTAATTATTTTCCCAATAAAGATATTTATTTTGTTAAGGACAAATGACAAATGTTTGAATGTCCTATCATCAGGGTGTGAGTAACAAACAGCAATCGGTTAGTCACACGACGGTCACCTGGTCATGCGGCACAGAACAAACAGAAGAGAGAAGTTCACATATTACAAAGAAAATATATCTCACCAATAACATGACTAAACCAAGCAATATATATGAAGAGTTCAGATGCAAAAGCCTCTGTGCCATCTGAAATGTTCTTCTAGAATGATCATTTTTATCAAGCTCGTATATTTAAGTTCAATAATTTCACTTAAATGGCAATGCAAATTGCCTATTAATTGTCATTTAAGTGAAATGTCTTAACTTAAATATACAAGCTTTATAAAAATGATCATTCTAGAAGAAAATTTCAGATGGCACTTCATATATACAAAAAACTACAAATACATTATCATAAATAAATAAATAAATTAGAATAGATGTATCAAAATCTACAAGTCAAACCTATCATAAATGAAATAAAGTATTATCTGTAAATCTCAGTCCCTGCCACGTCAGACAGCAGATACGGTTCTGCCATCATTTCCTCACCGCAATTCTGTGGAACAGAAAATGTTTATTTTTGATAAATATATAACTAGATTTAGTTAAAGGCTTACTAACACACATAAGAGAGTGAGATTAAGATTAAGATAGTTCAGTCAGTGGTTAAAATCATTAAATCTGCTTATAAACTGGGAGAATGTGGAATGAATCGCTGAAAATGACCGTAGAGAAAGACTCTCATCTGCACACTTTTAGATTCATGCTGTCAGTCTAGAACTGATGAAACACTACAGCATCTAGTGAGAGAGGCTCTATTAGACACTTCATTATGGAAAAGCAGAAGTAATAATCAAATATTATCAAAGGGGATTATTATCACAGGATATTTGCCAAGGTCATACAATCCAATTAGGAACATGTAGAAAATATATGCTTTTCTTTTGTTCAGAACAGGATTTTAGCTCTAAATGTTTTGACATTGTATGTTAGAAGCACGGTGCTCATGTTGACGTTATGTGTTAAAGCACTAGAAACGAACCAGGATGAAGCATTTCTCTCTAACTGCAACTCTGTAAGTAGATGTGCGAATGACTAACATTTCTGTTTATTGAACTGCTGAGTATTGAGAGGCAGTTGGATAAAATGCAAATTTTCAGTATGCTTTATTACATGGCGCTTTTGCCTTTTATTGACTGCATTAGAGCTGACTTCCTGGCCTTGAAGACAATTTTATAGATAATGTATTGTGGTGAGAGTAAAGGTTGCTGGTGCATCCTGAACACACCCATGTTACCGGCATCATGCTC
Source organism: Squalius cephalus (assembly GCF_949319135.1). Lineage (NCBI taxonomy): Eukaryota > Metazoa > Chordata > Actinopteri > Cypriniformes > Leuciscidae > Squalius > Squalius cephalus. The sequence continues at coordinate 45,850,279 of NC_137127.1, read as the reverse complement.
ATTTGATGAGAACTGCAAACTGTTTGTTGAGCTGGAGAGCTTTTACACATTCCTCAGGCTGTCCATTCAACGTATTGCTGTTTTGAGTTCCTGAATATGAAGTAAATCTGAATTGAGGTAGCAGACATGATTCAGAGAAATTCATATAACTCTTTTTTACGGAAGCCCTGAAACGCAACATAAAAACAAACAAAAAAACAAAACAAATTATAGTATTTCAAGATTAAAGTCGAAACATTTCGAGATTAAAGTCGAAACATTTCGAGATTAAAGTCGAAACATTTCGAGATTAAAGTCGAAACATTTCGAGATTAAAGTCGAAACATTTCGAGAATAAAGTCGAAACATTTCGAGAATAAAGTCGAAACATTTCGAGAATAAAGTCGAAACATTTCGAGAATAAAGTCGAAACATTTCGAGAATAAAGTCGAAACATTTCGAGAATAAAGTCGAAACATTCCGAGAATAAAGTCGAAACATTCCGAGAATAAAGTCGAAACATTCCGAGAATAAAGTCGAAACATTCCGAGAATAAAGTCGAAACATTCCGAGAATAAAGTCGAAACATTCCGAGAATAAAGTCGAAACATTCCGAGAATAAAGTCGAAACATTCCGAGAATAAAGTCGAAATATTTCGAGAACAAAGTCGAAACATTACCACAATACAGTCTTCTGTAGAAGTTGCGTGTGTGTGCACTCATAATGGCGCTCGTCCACTGGTGCATAGGGCGTGTTTCCAATTCTGAAATTTTGTGTGTGTGTGTGTGTGTGTGTGTGTGTGTGTCTGTGTAAAGAAATGCGCTTCCTCGGAAAAGGAAGAGGAAAAGTCGAACTGCCTTGGACATGGATCTACACAAACTAGTAGCTTTTTACTTTTATCTGGGCTTTCAACAAAAAGAAAATTCGAGGTGCCAATCTACCAACATGCATTACCATGCCGTTGCCTAGACGAGCACACAGACTCCGCCGGAGTAGGTTCACAATCTGGTCGAAACTTTATGTGGCAGTGTTTTTGACGTGTTTTCGTGCTCGTCTATAATAGGCAACACTATTTGGGTCGAGAACAATTAACAGTAACCGCACTGTTTCCCTCTTCACCGTAAATACGTTCTGGATACATTTTAAGTGCATCCTATCCAATCATTTGGCCGGATCCCGTTATTTCCTCAAATATAATAACCACAGGCACTGGTGGTGGTTGAGGAGAGATTCCCTGAAATGATTGTAAAGCGCTTTTAAGTGTAGGCCTACATATGAAATATGTGTATAAATACAAATATAAGTGTAGTAGACATATGAAAGCGCTATATAAATGCATTCATTCATTCATAAATCTTGATCCAGCCTGAAAAGTGTGTTCGCCTGTAGGCTAAAGTCTATTCCGGCGCAGTATATAATGTCCTATAGCCTAATGTTGGTAGGCCTGTAGATTTTCCTTTTGTTGAAAGCCAAGATAAAAGTAAAAAGCTATTATTTTGTGTAGATCCAGTTTACACACACACGCACACGCATGAATGCCTGTGTGGCAATGTGAAATAACGGCAAGCACACACACAACTTCTACGGAAGACTTTATTCTCGAAATATTTCGACTTTATTCTCTAAATGTTTCGACTTTAATCTCGAAATGTTTCGACTTTAATCTCGAAATGTTTCGACTTTAATCTCGAAATACTATAATTTTTTTTTTGACGGATTTCTTTTTATTTTTTATGTTGCGTTTCAGGGCTTCTGTAGTTTTTATTGTAGTCTTTAATAATACATTTCTTTTTTATTATGAATTACCCATAAACTTATCACACATGTGGGGTACTTCCAGAAACATAGTTTTTTATATAATATAATATAATATAATATAATATAATATAATATAATATAATATAATATAATATAATATAATATAATATAACATAATATAATATAATGGAGAGTACTACAGATTTTTCCTATAACATATTTTATTAATCATCATAAATTAGGTATCAATGGGACACTTAAGCACTCTAAATTCATCCTGTATTTTGAAATTGGACGTATGTAAATGGTACTTTTAAAGGGTTAGTTCACCCAAAAATGAAAATTCTGTCAGTAATTACTCACCCTCATGTCGTTCCAAACCCGTAAGACCTTCGTTCATCTTCGTAACACAAATGAATATATTTTTGATGAAATCCAATGGCTCAGGATGGGCTACATTGACAGCTATTTAATTAACACTTTGAAGGCCCAAAAAGGTAAAAAAGACGTTGTTAAAATAGTCCATGTGACTACAGTGGTTCAACCTTGATTTTATGAAGTGACGAGAATACTTTTTGTGCGCCAAAAAAACAAAATATCAACTTTATTAAGTTATCAGTCTCTGATACAGAAGAGTATCAGGTGCTCACGAGAGCACCACGATGCATGCGCAATCTCGCGTGCGTCTTCCTCTGTTTGTAGGTCATATGTCAGACCACCAGCTCCTGCGCCATCAACACGCGCAAGCAACTCGTGAACACGCGTCGGAGACTGATACAGAAGAAAAGAAATTAGTGAATAAAGTGAATATTTTGTTTTTTTGCGCACAAATAGAATTTTCGTCGCTTCATAAAATCAATGTTGAACCACTGTAGTCACATGGACTATTTTAAGAATGTTTTTCCTACCTTTCTGGGCCTTTAAAGTGTTAATTAAATAGCTGTCAATGGAGCCTCTCCTGAGCCATCGGATTTCATCAAAAATATCATAATTTGTGTTCTGAATATGAACAAAGGTCTTACGGGTTTGGAACAACATGAGGGTGAGTAATTACTGACAGAATTTTCATTTTTGGGTGAACTAACCCTTTAAACCTTTTAGCGGGCTCAATTTTTGTGATCAGCTACGAATTTGGAACATCACTTGGTTAGACATATGGCTTTGATTTTTATTATATTGTTATTATTATAATTATAATTAGTATTACTGCTACCAACCTTAGGTCTATATTTCAAAGTATTCATGAATTATTTACATCGATCTACGCTCAAAATATATATGACGGTTAACAGGTTAATCATTTACTCTCAGACGTTGATGGGAAACCTGATTATCTTTATCTCTGATATTATAGACTCTTCAGAAAGTGATTCATTTTATGATCTGTCATAACAGTTATTGTAAAATTCATGGGATGTTATTTTATTAAATAATCATAATTAAACCAATTCAAAAAATATGTAGTAATATCACTGGTTATGTGGTCAAGTCAAGTGGTTTTATTGTCATTTCCCTTCTGCATTAAGAGAAATGAAACAGCGGCTTGTGTTTCCATGTTTTTTTTTTGTGGCAAATTGATTACAATTTATGAACCACAGTTTTTATTTTTATTTTTAATTTTTTAATTTCTGATTATCGTTAACTCTGACTCCATAGATATACAGTGCTGGTCAGAATTATTTGCCCCCTTGGTAAATATGATCAAAGATGGCTGTAAAAAATAAATTTGCATTGTTTATCCTTTTGATATTTTATTCCAAAAAAATCACATACTGAATGAAATAAATGTTTTTCTCCAAAACACATTGGGAACAATTATTTTCCCCCTTTTATTAAATACATTTTGCAACCTCCTTTTGCTAAGATAACAGCTCTGAGTCTTCTCCTATAATGCCTGATGAGTTTGGAGATCCAGAGACCATTCCTCCATACAGAATCTCTCCAGATCTTTCAGATTCCCAGATCCATGTTGGTGCTTCTTCTCTTCAGTTCAGCCCGCTCATCTTCTATAGGGTTCAGCTTCCCTCTCCCACCTCTACTACAGATCTCAGCCAGTCCCTCAGCCCTGCCTTAGTTGGTTTCCCGCAGTCCTCCGCCTTCCCCCGTGACGCCTTGTGTCGTTGTCAAGCCTAAGGCCATGCACTCACTAACTTCGCCTAATTCACGGATGTTACTCCATGTTGTTACAACAAATGCCGCTACAATTCTTGCCACTACAAACAAACATTTTGGAATGAAAAGTCTAAGTATAAATGGAATCACGTAAAATGCGCAATATTAAAGATAAACGAGAAACAGCGAGTGCTCTTTGCCATCGCGGCTATTTAACTGCAGCAAACGGGCAAATGCTGGTCTATCTGGGTTGACAAAACCATTCGAATTTCAGCACGGCGAATACCACTGTATGTACATGGAGACATATCATAAATTATAGGACAGTTTCTGACTGCTAAAATGAGCTTCTCATTCAACTTGCCTCGGTCGGACTCGGCACTGAAGAGTGACGGATCACGTGCGCTCCACTGACTTCACTTCTATTGGTTGTCGCTCCCGAAAGTCGCTCTTCATTTGCATAAAGTTGAACAGATCTCAGCGTTGTTGTGTCACCAGAAATCGCCCGCTCTCCATTGAATTGAATGGTATCGTGTTGCTTTGTTGCTTGTAGTGTGAACGCAGCTTAAGGATCCCTCACCTGCACCTCCAGCGGCTATTACCTGCGCTCCTCCCACCCTTGGCTCCACCTGAGATCCTCGTCCCTCCGGCTCCAACTCCGTCAGCCGTCACCATGCCTACGTTGCGGACTTACAAGCCATTCACGGCGCTCTGACTCACCACCTTTTTGGCTCCAGCGAGCTCCGCCCTCCCTCCGGCTGCACCTGTGTCCTCTGTCACACCGGCTCCGCCTCAGTCCTCGGATGCTCCAGTTACACCTCGAGCGCTCGTCGCCGCACCCTCGCCTTGGTCTCCGGAGCCAGCGGTGTCACTCAGGCCCATCAGGTCTCTGTCTGCGCCCCTGGGATCCACTAACATCGTCTCCATCGGCCGTCCCGCGGATGTCATCTGCCATGTCAAACCTTGGCTTCTCTCTCCATCAACTCCATGGGCTGTCGTCCTAACTGGATCTGCAAAATCTGGCCACTCCTCCCATGACCACCTTGGATGCTCCCAACATCTGCTCCTCCGTGGGTTCTCTGCCATTCTATCTGCCTGTTATTACCAGCCCTCCACCTGCTCCTCTTCATCAGTCATTCGCCTGCTCCTCTTCACCAATCCTCCACCTGCTCCTCTTCACCAGTCCTTCGCCTGCTCCTCTTCACAGTCCTCCACCTACTCCTCTTCACCAGTCCTCCGCCTACTCCTCTTCACCAGTCCTTCACCTGCTCCTCTTCACAGTCCTCCACCTACTCCTCTTCACCAGTCCTCCACCTGCTCCTCTTCACCAGTCCTTCGCCTGCTCCTCTTCACCAGTCCTCCACCTGCTCCTCTTAACCAGTCCTTCACCTGCTCCTCTTCACCAGTCCTTCTCGTCTTCCCCAGTCCTTCACCTGCTCCTCTTCACCAGTCCTCCACCTGCTCCTCTTCACAGTCCTCCACCTGCTCCTCTTCACCAGTCCTCCACCTGCTCCTCTTCACCAGTCCTCCGCCTGCTCCTCTTCACCAGTCCTTCTCGTCTTCCCCAGTCCTTCACCTGCTCCTCTTCACCAGTCCTTCACCTGCTCCTCTTCACCAGTCCTTCACCTGCTCCTCTTCACAGTCCTCCACCTGCTCCTCTTCACCAGTCCTCCGCCTGGTCCTCTTCACCAGTCCTTCACCTGCTCCTCTTCACCAGTCCTTCACTTGCTCCTCTTCACCAGTCCTCCGCCTGCTCCTCTTCACCAGTCCTTCGCCTGCTCCTCTTCACAGTCCTCCACCTACTCCTCTTCACCAGTCCTCCGCCTGCTCCTCTTCACAGTCCTCCACCTGCTCCTCTTCACCAGTCCTCCGCCTGCTCCTCTTCACCAGTCCTTCGCCTGCTCCTCTTCACCAGTCCTCCGCCTGGTCCTCTTCACCAGTCCTCCGCCTGCTCCTCTTCACAGTCCTCCACCTGCTCCTCTTCACCAGTCCTCCGCCTGCTCCTCTTCACCAGTCCTTCGCCTGCTCCTCTTCACCAGTCCTCCGCCTGGTCCTCTTCACCAGTCCTCCACCTGCTCCTCTTCACCAGTCCTCCACCTACTCCTCTTCACCAGTCCTCCGCCTGCTCCTCTTCACAGTCCTCCACCTGCTCCTCTTCACCAGTCCTCCACCTACTCCTCTTCACCAGTCCTCCGCCTGGTCCTCTTCACAGTCCTCCACCTGCTCCTCTTCACCAGTCCTCCGCCTGCTCCTCTTCACCAGTCCTTCGCTTGCTCCTCTTCACAGTCCTCCACCTACTCCTCTTCACCAGTCCTCCACCTGCTCCTCTTCACCAGTCCTCCACCTGCTCCTCTTCACCAGTCCTCCACCTGCTCCTCTTCACCAGTCCTCCGCCTGCTCCTCTTCACCAGTCCTCCACCTGCTCCTCTTCACCAGTCCTCCGCCTGCTCCTCTTCACCAGTCCTCCGCCTGCTCCTCTTCACCAGTCCTCCGCCTGCTCCTCTTCACAGTCCTCCACCTGCTCCTCTTCACCAGTCCTCCACCTACTCCTCTTCACCAGTCCTCCGCCTGGTCCTCTTCACAGTCCTCCACCTGCTCCTCTTCACCAGTCCTCCGCCTGCTCCTCTTCACCAGTCCTTCGCTTGCTCCTCTTCACAGTCCTCCACCTACTCCTCTTCACCAGTCCTCCACCTGCTCCTCTTCACCAGTCCTCCACCTGCTCCTCTTCACCAGTCCTCCACCTGCTCCTCTTCACCAGTCCTCCGCCTGCTCCTCTTCACCAGTCCTCCACCTGCTCCTCTTCACCAGTCCTCCGCCTGCTCCTCTTCACCAGTCCTCCGCCTGCTCCTCTTCACAGTCCTCCACCTGCTCCTCTTCACCAGTCCTCCACCTGCTCCTCTTCACCAGTCCTTCACTTGCTCCTCTTCACAGTCCTCCACCTACTCCTCTTCACCAGTCCTCCACCTGCTCCTCTTCACCAGTCCTTCGCTTGCTCTTCTTCATAGTCCTCCACCTACTTCTCTTCACCAGTCCTTCGCCTACTCCTCGTTCTCTAAAGCCACCTCCCTGCCTCATCTCCTGTTGGTCTATTTTGGTGTTGTCACAGACACTCATTTTAGTTTCATGGACTTTTAGTTTGTTTTCACCAGTTTCCTGTTAGTTTTCAGTTCAGCTGTGTGTCATTAATTACCCACGTTTGCCTTGCTCTTTAAGTTGCTGTGTTTGTATCACTCATTGCCCTGTCACGTTGCCGCATAGTGGTTGGTTTTGTTTGCTCATCTTTGCTTGTATTGCCTTCTGAGTGGATTTTAGTTATACCTGATCTTCATCTTCATTGTGTGTTCCTTGCAACTGTTGGTGAAAATATTTGATTAGTATGTCTGTTTAGTTTGATTAGTATATGATAGCGGCTATTGTGTTATTGAAATTCTTTGAAATTCTTGAATAATTTAGCAAAAATGCTTTTATCTCATTTCATTATCAAAATGACCCCATAGGGCTATTCCAGCCTCACTGAATCACTAATCTTGAAATGCTTCCAAATCACTGAAAAGTGATACATGCAGTCTATATATGTAACATGTTTAATACATCCTTGCGAATTGGAAAAAAAAAAGTCAATCACTTGCAAATATTTATTTGGTTTATTGGAGAACAATGCACATGTTTTCATATCCTAATTCAGTGACCTTTATAACTTTATATCTAAAAAAGGAAACCAAATTTGGGTTTGTAGGTTTTCATTCATCTGCACGTGTCCATGTATCACACATCTCTCTCCTATAGTCTGTTGAATGACATCAATGGCTTTATAATCTGATTTAATCCAGAATCCTGTGCTCGATCTACAGGGCCAGATTAACACGCGGTGACCAAACTCTCCCACTGTCACACAAGTGCCTGTTACATTAATACATTCTTCAAGCTCCCTTCACTCCACCTTCAACACAGATAAACAAACACACTTTTTAGGGAGGAAGCATTAGACATAGAGTGAGGAAGTGAAATGTTCACAACTGACAGAAGACATGCTTGGTAGGACACTTTTGATCACCCAGTTTGTCTTCTTTGGCTTTTTACCTTTTTTTTGTGGTGGGGGGAGAGGGATTGTGACAGTATTGTTTCTACACCATGCGACTTTGTGTTTCATCAGGAGAACAGTATGGACCGTTCAGAAATCAGAGGGCGAAGGCATATGTGAAGATGACCTTAAAATCAGCCAAAAGTAAGTACATGCGAACACACATAATCAGTGCAGGGGCAGTTGGTCGGTGACAGGCATGGAAGATGACACTTAATCTAGAATGTTTTATACATTCTTGTAATGTAATCTCATATTAATTGATAGATTATATGAAAAAACAAACTTTTATACATTTTTATGTCAGATAGATTAAAAATGGACCACAATAAACAAAATTAGGAGCACAGTGCCACAATATAATATGCAAAAGCAGGCACAAGAAATCAGAGTCTAGTCTGTTTTATGGAAATTATTCTAGATGACTAACAACGATAATAGTAATAATAATCATAATAATAATAATTATTATTATTATTACTATAAATATTTTTTTGTGTGTCCAAAAGTGATGTCTGGAGGGGATATTTGATTTTATGGCCCTACATTTTCAAAAAAACACAAAAAAATATTTTAAATATGAGGGGACATCAAAACACTGAACTTGGTTAAGGTCTTTATCTGACCAAATTATTTGGCAAAATAATTAATAAATAATACTATTTTAAAATTGTGTTTATGTTAGAGCAATGAAACATGCCAAATTGTGCTGATACTACTTTTTGGCCAGGCGGTCATACAAAGAAATTATGAACACATAACACAAAAACAAGAGAGAACCAATGGAATATTAATATCTGATTATGTTGTAGTAAATACATGCTTTTTCCTGTGAGCTTATTGTTTTTCTATGTTTTTTTTTTTTTTTTTTTTTTTTTTGCATAGTAAAATAAAAACCTGGCGATGTTTGCCTTTTTTCGCCAAATAATACCTCACCCAAGATTAGTATTTTGTTCATCCCTCATATTTAAAATATAAAAAAAATATAATATTTTCCTCATATTTTGATGATTTAATTGTAGGGTCGTTAAAAACAAATATCCCCACCGGACATCACTTTTGGCCACTACTGTAACTGTACTACTCAAATGCTATTAAATGCAGGGTTTGGCAGTTTAGAACTGACCAAATCTCACAATATTTGTATTTTAATTCATTAGCTGTCTCTCTCTCTCTTTCTCGTTCTATTCTAGCATGGTTTTTTAGACTCCTCCCGGTTGTGCTGTTCTTCATCTGTTACTATTGCTCCCAGTTCTACTTTGAGAGGTTAGTACTGTCACCTGCTACATATCACATCCATTGTTTTCTTTGGTTGTTATTATGGTACAGAAGGCCTTTTTATTTTTATATTTTTCATTTTCTCAGGCATGCAGAATCTTTTAAGCTGTATGTATACTAACTTTAACTACTTATCTTATCTTTCTATCTTGTCTTTAAGCTATGGAGGCAGCGGAAAGTCCCCTGAGCCCACTGTCTCAGTATGTCACAACTATCGCTTGCAGAGGAAGTGGGGGAGTCTTAAATTGAAGTATGTGACCTGTGAATTGTGTTGTGGAAACTAATCTGTAACTGTAGTTTTCCGAGCTTGAAAACTGAATATGAAAATTCTTTGATCATCATTAACTGACCCTCATGTCCTTTTAAACCTGTGGGATTTTCTTTCTTCTGTGGAACATAAATTAAGATGACATAAATTAAGATGACATAAATTCTGAGAAAATGTAAAAAAAAAAATTTTGTTCATAAAATGAAAGTCAATAGTAGGCAAAATGTATGTGTTACCGACATTTTTCAAAAGAGTTTGAAAGAAAGTAAATGATGAAAGAATTTTCATTTTTTGGTGAAAAGCAGTATTTATTTGACACAAAACTTTCTTTCTTTCTTTCTTTCTTTCTTTCTTTCTTTCTTTCTTTCTTTCTTTCTTTCTTTCTTTCTTTCTTTCTTTCTTTCTTTCTTTCTTTCTTTCTTTCTTTCTTAGTTGTTTTCCTCATGGGGACAGAAAAATGTCCCCACAACATCAAAAAGTCTATGACTGTAAGCGTTACTTGCAAATCTTACATAAAAAAAAAAAAAAAAAAAAAAAAAAAAATTATATATATATATATATATATATATATATATATATAATTAAATGGATAGTTCACTTTGAAATAAAATGTTGGTATGTTTTAGCTTACCTCAAGGGTCTCCAAGATGTAGGTGTCTTTTTTTCCACAGTAGTTTCAATTTTGATATTTAGGTCAAACCGTTCTTGTCTGTCAGTCATTTAATGCAGGTCTGTGGTCACTGTCTCAAAGAGCATGCACAGAGTCCAAATTAAAACAATTCCCCATCATCCAAATTAAACAATTCCCCATCGTAAGTACACATTGATGGCCTAAGGCACGAAACGAGCGGTTTGTGTGAGAAAACGAACAGTATTTATATGGTTTTTACCTCTTATACACAGCCACGTCCAGGTAAAAACGATATAAATACTGTTCGTTTTCTCACACAAACCGCTCGTTTCGTGTCTTAGGCCATCAATGTGTACTTACGATGGGGAATTGTTTAATTTGGATGATGGGGAATTGTTTTAATTTGGACTCTGTGCATGCTCTTTGAGACAGTGACCACAGACCTGCATTAAATGACTGACAGACAAGAACGGTTTGACCTAAAAATCAAAATTGAAACTACTGTGGAAAAAAAGACACCTACATCTTGGAGACCCTTGAGGTAAGCTAAAACATACCAAAATTTAATTTCAAAGTGAACTATACCTTTAATATTGTAATAACAATTTTTGACCATCTTATCAGATGGCAGTAATCTGGACCAAATACCTGATAAATTTATAATGTTTCAACTTATAGAAGTGTATATTTTTACTGTAGAGAAGCTCCATAATTTAAAACACCCAAAGAAATGTATAAATGTATTGTTACTACTTTGGGGAAATTTGTGTTATTTAATTTATTTGGAAGTAATAAAAAGTTACACAGTCAAAAAGGACTGTGAACAGCCCAGGTGTGACCCTTTTTTTCACGTAGGAGGCTTAGGAAAAGCTTATTAGGGTTAAGTAGTGTTTGAACAGAATTATTACAAAGTGTGTTTTCTCTATTGTAGCATCATCAGTGTTATTAGTTTACACAGCTGGCCATTCCCTATCTGGTCTGAGCACGTAGAGCCTTTTCATTCTCCATCTGGAGTTTCAACTTTTGCATTTAGTTGTTTGTTTATTCATTCACCAGAACAATAGAGATTTTGCTGCAAACATTGTAGTCTTCTTTAACAGCATACTCAACATGGTTAATGTCAGGCATATTAAAGGATTTACCAATCATCCCAGATCTAGGAAGTCTTAACATTTTTGTATCAAAGTAAAAATTATTCCTAATGGTTTAAATCCATGTTTGATTTGAATTCAATTAAATCCAATTTGATTGGCTGCTGGTGGCCTTGTTTTTTGAAGTAGTAGAGGATATGTCAGGACGTCCACCAAAGAAGATGCACACCAATTTTCAACTTCATGAATCATACGGTGTGTGGAGTTATAGTGTTTTTTCAGGTGTAGTTGCAGCTTTTTATAATGTTTGCCATTCAGTGCTCCTATCTCGTCGAACTGCTATCGGTATTACTGCTACTCTCTTTCTTCACATCTCTTGGACAGGCAACAATTTATTAGCATTAGTAAACACAAATCTTGCTCTGTCGCTGTTTTCCGTGGTATACCTCAAGGATCCGTTCTTGATTCACTCCTACTGTATTTCTGATCTACATGTTTCCTCTTCCTCAAATCTGATGATACAAAACCTTTCAGCTCAATACTGTTTTTAAGCGATTAAGGGCTTAAGTGGGTAGGCCACCAAACTAAGAATTCAGTGGTGGAAAGAGTACTAACAAATTGTACTGTACTTAAGTAATAATTTACTTGAGTACAAGTAGAAGTACTGAAAAGTAATATGACTCAAGTAAGAGTAAATAAGTAGTTTGCTTAAAAACTACTCAAGTTACTACATTACAAAGCAATTTAGTATTATTTTTCCATTTTTTACCCAAAATGGAGAGATGATAGTGATATGGAGCGCTAAACACTCTCATGTCATATCTGTTTCATTCATATTGGAAGCTCAGTACATACTGATTCATACCTTGCGCAGAAAGTCCACAAGTGAGGTTCATAGAAGTATTAAACTTATGTTATTTCAGGAAATGCCTTATATGGATATAATAACATCCAAATAGAGACGTTTTGATTGATGAAACATGAAGACAAACAGATGATAGTTATAATATATCTGTGTTCATCATCTCAGGTATTTTCATAAGAATAATGTATCTTTTGTATGTATCTTTTGGATGTATAATTTAAAGGGATAGTTCACCCAAAAAGGAAAATTAGCCCATGATTTACTCATGACATTCTTCTTTCAGACGAATACAATCAGAGTTATATTAAAAAATGTCGAGGCTCTTCCAAGCTTTATAATGGCAGTGAATGGCTGGAGAAAATTTGAAGCCCAAAAAAGTGCATCCATCCATGATAAAAGTGCTCCACTTTTACTCCAGGGGGTTAATAAAGGCCTTCTGAAGTGAAGCCATGCGTTTGTGTAAGGAAAATACCAATATTTAAAACTTTATATACTATAAACCCTGACCCGACGCACAATGTAATGACGAACTTGGAAGCTCAGAGGAAAGAGCTAAACAAAACACCGGTCGCGAATTAGCAATTTTTAATAGAAACGACGGAGTATTTCTATATAATAGAAGAGGAGCTTCAGTTTGTTGCACAGCCCTATTTGTTTAAACCGTGAGAGGCGTCTTAGCTTAGGATACTCCTACATCCTACGTCATACATGCGTCCCGGGTTACTCTTGTGGCGCAAGTCGAATTGCGTAGTATGCGTACGGTCGTCTGGCGGAAGCTAGTTATTTTAGATTATAAAGTTATAAATATGGGTATTTTTCTTACAAAAACCCATGGCTTCGCTTCCGAAGGCCTTTATTAACCCACTGGAGCCGTGTGGAGTAAAAAATCTTTCCAGCCATTCACTCCCATTATAAAGCTTGGAAGAGCCAGGACATTTTTTAATATAACTCTGATTGTATATATAATGTCATATACATCTAGGATGACTTGAGGGTGAGTAAATCATGGGCTAATTTTCATTTTTGGATGAACTATCCCTTTAATGCAATGCTAATTAATATAGCTTGTATCATAGAATTTAATAAAATAATATATTCTCACACTGTTAAGAAGCAACATGAAATCACAGAAGTAATTTCAAACACGACTGACATGTATTGTGATTTTGGAGCAAAACATGATATTAAACTCAAATTGTAGTGTTTGATGGTATGCTAAGCAAACATACTAGCTTTCCCTGTTGTCACGAGCGATTGTTGTATTACTAATTTTGAGTTAAGATCTCAAAAGGTAAGGTAAGATCATTTGAATGTTTTCATTTGAATCATTTCATAATTGAAAGCAAAGAAGGTTAAATGATAGGTCCGATAAAAAAAGAGATTTACAACAGTATCAATAAAAAGGTTAACATGTTAAATTAAATGCTCTTTTTTTTCCGTTCTACCGAAAATGTGCTGGGAGCCCACTGTTGCTATAGTAACGAACTACACTTTTACATGCATCTGATTGACAGATAAATCATGCAATCTTATTTCACTGTTGTTGAGGTTTCAGCTTTGTACAAAGTTTGCTTCGTACATTTAGTTTAACTGTATTGTTAAAGAGGGCGAGCTTTACCATTTAATTGAACTATGTGCATGTATTTTAGAAACTTACATTGTTCTTGCTCCATCTTTTCCCAACATGACTTCTCCATTCACATTGACAAGAGTTATAGTTAATCAATTACTCACTATACAGATTATTGGGGTACTATTTGATTCCAGATTATGCTTTGAACCCCATATCAGCCGTCTTGTTAAATCCTGTTTTTTCCACATTGTCCTTATACGACCTTTGTCTCAAATCTCTATCTCAAAGATGCCGAAACTGTTGTCCATGGTTTTATAACCTTACGTCTGGACTATTGTAACTCTTAGTTTGGTGGTCTACCCACTTAAACCCTTAATCGCTTAAAAACAGAATTGGGCTGAAAGGTGTTGTATCATCAGATTTGAGAAAGAGGAAGCATAAAGATTAGAAATATAAGTGAACCAAGAACGGATCCTTGAGGTATACCACGGAAAAAAATGTGACAGTGCAAGATTTGTGTTTATTAATGCAAATACACCCTTATGTTCCTGCCTGTACTTTTTAGATTGAGTTCTGAGAATTTGCTTGTACTACCCAAGGTCAAACTATCTACTGTTGATGGTGGGGCATTCAGCATTTCAGCTGCCCCTAAACATCCCCGCCACTCCTCACTCCAGACCTTTAATTTACAGCATGTTTGGTTAACAGATTTTTTTTTACTTATGTTGGCTATTGTCTTGTTTGCTACATGATCTCCGTCTGACTGCCTGTTCACTTTGTTGTTCCCTGATTGTACATTTGTATTATTTGAGTTATGTCAACTTTATATGAAGTGTCCTTCTTGAAAGGCGCTATATAAATAAAACATTATTATAGCTCTTTTGTTTACACACACAGAATATTGATTTTTTGGGGAAAAAGGACAGCTTTTGCCTAACAGCAGCACTTAAAAATCATCAGGATTTCTCTTGCAGCTTTACTCAGTGGTGTAGCCAGAGAATAACAGGGCACTTAATGGAAAAAGGGACACTCATGGGCAGTGGGAGTGTGTAGACGACTGGCAGCACTGTAAAACCAACACATCTCTGTGTAATGACTGGGCTGGGCTCCACTGCACTTATGAAAGACTAGCTTGGTTTAAACCAACATGTCAGTCTCAAGCTTTTGAGCTTTACACAAGGACAACACAGCAGTGTAGCCAAACTAGTGCCCTGTGTAATACGCATCTGTGTCATTTGTAAACGGACAGACACAGGGACATCATTGCCATTTTTGCCTTTTCACAATGTAACTTTACCCACATTTTAAATGATGTATTGCGTTTGACAGCGTTTTGTGGTGGAAATGATTGTGATGTAAATGGCCCACTCTTAACTCAAAGGCTAGTTTCATTGGTAGCATTTTATGTATTCTAAATTAATTGTAAATTGTTAAAAGTTAAATATTTTTGCATAATTTGACAGACCAATTGTTATGACCCTTCTTTGGCTCACAACCGTCTAGTAATTTTTAGAAGGGGAACATTAAGCCAATTCAGACACCTGTCACCATTGAGCACTGAATGAAATGAGAAATAAGAGAGACACGACAAAATCAAGTAAACTTAATTTAATAAAAGAAAGTAATTAATATTTTACATATGAACAAAGCAAAACGGAAGGAGCAAAAGGGAAAACAGGATTGTGCCAAACAAACAAAATAACAATCAAAAAGGAACTAACTAAACCATTTATATCTAATCCTGAACTAAAAAAAAGAACAATAAAAGAAAAAGTCTTCACTGTCCGTGACATCTTAACTAAACTACTCTAACAAAACAAAAATACAGAGGGTGGCACAAATCCCTAACCTAGTGTATATACAGGTGCTGGTCATAAAATTAGAATATCATCAAAAAGTTGATTTATTTCAGTAATTCGATTAAAAAAGTGAAACTTGTATATTATATAGACTCATTACATGCAAAGTGAGATATCTCAAGCCTTTATTTGTTATAATTTTGATGATTATGGCTTACAGCTTATGAAAACCACAAAATCAAAATCTCAGAAAATTAGAATATTACATGAAATCACACAGTAGTTACACAGTAATCCCATGGTCATTGAACCAGGTTTTGGTTATTTTGGCAGTGTGGGCAGGTGCAAATCCTGCTGGGAAATGAAGTCAGCATCTCCATAAAGCTTGTCTGCTGAAGGAAGCATGAAGTGCTCTGGAAATGTCCTGGTAGACGGCTGTGTTGAGTGGACAGCACAGTGGACCAACACCAGCCGATGACATGGCTCCCCAAACCAACACAGACTGTGGAAACTTCACACTGGACTTCAAGCATCTTGGATTGTGTGCCTCTCCATTCTTCCTCCAGACTCTGGGACCTTGGTTTCCAAATGAGATGCAAAATTTGCTCTCATCAGAAAAGAGGACTTTGGTCCACTGTGCTTTATTAAATCCAGAGTCAACGCAGCCGTCTACCAGGACATTTTCAGAGCACTTCATGCTTCCTTCATTTTCCAGCAGGATTTGCACCGGCCCACACTGCCAAAATAACCAAAACCTGGTTCAATGACCATGGTATCACTGTGTAATTACTGTGTGATTTCATGTAATATTCTAATTTTCTGAGATTTTGATTTTGTGGTTTTCATAAGCTGTAAGCCATAATCATCAAAATTATAACAAATAAAGGCTTGAGATCTCACTTTGCATGTAATGAGTCTATATAATATACAAGTTTCACTTTTTTAACGGAATTACTGAAATAAATCAAATTTTTGATGATATTCTAATTTTATGACCAGCACCTGTAGACAAAAATCCAACTAATTGTGTAAATGTATGTCACGTGACAGCCTTACCTATCCCCTCTCCTCCTTTCCGCTTAACCCAGCTTTGAAGAACAAATGCAAATCAAAAACAAGGCACGATTAACAAGACACACTAAACACTTAACAAAACTAAATCAAGCAAAGAGAACCAAAACACATCACAAGACAGAACCAAAACAAAAAGTCTCTCTTCCGCTGACAGTAGCATGTTCCTTAAATAGGGCTTCGCCAGGTGTCAAGCATCAGGTTGATGAGGATCTAGCCTCACATGGCACGCCCACTCAACTCATTACGAATGACTGACAGGCAAAACAGCCAATCAGCAACGGCCTGTGAAAGTGAAAGTAAGAGAGACAAAAGAGACCAAAAAGAGAAACACAAAAATACACCCAAAAACACTATAAACGTCCCTAAGGACATAACACAAATAGACCAAATCGCCAGTGCTTCCCCCGAGTTTTTCTAATGGGTTTTAATGTTTTTTGTTGTTGTTTTCAATTTATGATTAAACTAAGGTGTGCGATAAACATACCTTGACCATACTTGGACATTTTGTTTTATGTAAACTGCACTACTCACACCCCAAACATTCTTATCCAGTTAGTAGTTTTTAAAAATAAACATAAAAGCTTAAAAATTCTCTCTTTTTAGACATGGGTGTGTGCAATTTAAGCTGTGGAGCAAAACGTCCAAGTATTGTCAAGATATGTTTACCACCGACCTTGTTTTACTCATAAATTGAAAAACCCCATTATTAAAACCCATAGGAACATCATTAATAAAAGCATTAATAAACACAAATCTTGCTCTGTCACTGTTTTCCGTGGTATACCTCAAGGATCCGTTCTTGGTCCTCTTCTGTTTCTAATCTATATGCTTCCTCTTGGTCAGATCATCCAGCGTCATGGTCTAAATTTCCATTGTTACTCTGATGATACACAAATCTATCTTACCTTTCAGCCCAATACTGTTTTTCCTCCCCCTTCCATCACTTCCTAACTACAAGATCTCAAAGTATGGATGGCTCAAAACTTCTTAAAACTGAATACTGAAAAAAACTAAAATCTTGTTAGTAGGCACTTAATCCCTAAATACCACCAACCTTATCTTACTCATAAAAAATAATAATACAATACATTATTAAAACCCATAGGATAATCTCGAGGGAACCACTGGTGAATTATTCTTCCGGTTTTTTACATCATCCCTGCAGCAATCTATTGATACTTTGCACGTGACGTCAGAACGTCATTCTCTAGCAACGAAAACCAGTAAACTAATCAAGGATCTTGCCAGGACGTTGCCAGTTTTAATATACAAAAGTTGGTGTTTTGAGGTGTACACGACATGCCAGATAGTTGTTGTGCGATTGGATGCACTAACCGCGTTTGTTGCCCGCCAGATATCACGTGACTGCAAAGTATCAATTGAAAATTATGCACAATAAATATATTGTGTTCGCAGGTGATATTTACCTTGATTTTTTTTTTTCTTTTCACTGACACTGTTGTGTCCTTGGTAACCAAGTACACTAAAACCTTAATTAGGTAGGGAGGAAATTGTTGGTCTGGCTTGAAATGATGCCAAAACTGAGAAACAAAGCATTACAAGTAGTTTTATTTTTAAGTCTGTCTTTTGTTTTACTGAAACAGCATGAGCCGAAAGACTGAGCTCTTTCTAAAGCTTGAGGATTTCTTCTGGAGGGAACATCTGTCAGCTGAAGCCCTGCCCTATGGTATTAAAGGCAGCGGTATGTACAGCTTCTTTTGGTCCTCTCTGTTATAATCTGTCCTTTAATACAACGGTTAAATCTAGTGCAACGTCATTAGGCGAATGCTTATGTTAAATCTGGCCTAAGTACAGTACATGATCACATAAATCTGGTTTATGAAACCTTACATACCCTTGAAACCTTTCAGTCAACCTAATATAAAGAGGTTTCTTTGTTTTTTCTGTGGTCAGCATGCTTTTACTGCAAAACGAGCATTCTGCATGCGATCCATTCATGTTGATACATTCATAATGGTGCACTTTGTTCAAAGACTTTCTTCTTTCTCACTGCAGAGCTCCTGCTTCTGAAGGTCTTGGCAGTGATTTCCAGCTACACAATGCCAGCAAACATTGAGAGGTAAAGTACGGCTGAGCAGCTTTCATGAGTATCTAGATTTAAACCATTCCTCAGATTCGCTCATTTGCTTCAGTTCCTTATGACATGCTGTGGTGTGGCATGAATTACAGCACGTATTACAAATAAATTACAATAATGTTCTTGCTCATGTTCAAAATTATCTTGGTTACCATACGATAACCACTAAAAAGATGTAATGACTATTTGATGGTTTTGTAAAAGGAGAAGTAAAACCCTGTAGCCCCACTTATGCTGAGTTCACACTAAATGATTTTAGGCCCGATTTTCGCTCGCCGACATGTTTTGGAGATCGCCGACAAATGCCCGAAATCATAGGCAAATTGGTGCTCGTTCGCGTGAGTGACAATCACGCTGTGTGAATTATCAAAGACACAATCTGATAGAAGCGCTGACGCCCCTGAGATATTCGGCATGCTGAATATCTGGACCTCTCGGCGATTCAAAATCCTGCTGTGTGAATGTGTTCTGGCTGAAAACTACATCGGCGAAGACCTACAGCTAATGAGAGAGCGAGATACAGGACCACGGGATGTTAGGGGAGGAGTTATAAACCAGAATATCAGTATTTTAATAGATATATTTACAATTATATCAAACAGAAACAAAGCACACACATTTGCTTGACCACATTGCAAAATTATTTATTTTCCCACAACTCTCTTTGCAGAACACACAATCCTTGCTGCCGTTTCTCCACAACCATTCCCTCCTTCATATTCTCCTTTTCGCTGAAAATCAGCGCACAGACAATTTGGATCGCAAGCTTTTGCAGGCTATCATTTTTAATAACAATTTCAATCTCGTGCGAGAACTCCGGTCTCACACACGCGTGATCTTGCGTTATTTCCTCATCACTTCTCGCGTGTGTTTGGTTGTGAAACGTAGTTTGTGGACCAGACAGAAGTTGTCGGCGATTCTTTCTTTTGTAAAGTCGTGCAGTGTGAAACCTATAGAGGCAGAATAGTCTCAATTATAATTCATGCAAAAAACATGATTCACACATGCATAGACAATTTCACATGCATGAAACCTAATTCACGTACACCCAAAAAAAATTCACGTGCGTGAAAAAAACATACATTCACAAAAATCAATTCACATGCGCAAAATAAAATGATATATTCATAAAATACATTTCACAAATGCAAAACACAATTCGTAGATATACAACTGTGCACAAAAACCTTTGAATGTTTAAAATGTATGAGTTTATCCTTGAATGTGAATGTGCAAATCGTCATTCACTTGTGAATCGCCTTGGATTTGTGTGTGTGTTTTTGAGACTTTCCTGGCAGCGCTCTCCTCCTACACAGATGAGTCGTACTCTTTAGTAGGGTTGCAAAGGGGCGGAAAATTTCCGGTAAATTTCCGGAAAGTTTCCGGTAAATTTCCATGGGAAGTTAAGCTGGGGAATTTTGGAAATATTCATTACCACGGCAACCGCTTGCGCGTCCACTCTGAAAGTAACTGTACACATAAGAGACGGATAGATACATTATTTAAGGTTATTTCTATTCGTTAGAATATTGATATATGAACTTGTTGTCAAGTAAACCCCGCTGCGAGCATGTGCGTCTCTCTAAACTGTCAGTGTGCTGCACTGCTCTAGCTGACTTCTGCGCCTTCCCCTTGAAAATATCACATTGATTTTGAAAACGTAATTCTTTTTGTGGATCCTCTTGGTCTTTCTTCATGTTTCTTTGACAAATATCAGTGTCTCAGTCTCACGCACGCTGCACGCGAGTTAACCACGCCTACTTATTTACATGTCGCGGTATACACGGAATAAAAAAATCTGTTACGGTTGACATTTTCTTCCGCGGTAACGATATATACCATCATACCGCCCAGCCCTACTTATGTGGTAAATAAAGTTATGCTAGCTTATTTAGCATCTAACTTATCAGCTTGCTATCTACTAGATGAATACATTTGTATGTGATATTTGCAATTTAAACATTTAATAAATATATTTCCCCATAATATCATCAAAACTTACTTCACTTTGTTTAGTCCACAGGCTCAAATGTGTGCCTTCAATAGTCTTGTGCTTTGGGCTTCTGTACATGTGATGGAGGCGTGCACAGTGCCAGTAGGGGGTGTGGTCTCAATAGCCATGCAGTAAGCAGTGTGCTATGTGCATGGGATTGAGGAATGGCATGGATATTCAAGTGTATTTGAATGGCATCTGTTTGTTTTAGTCAAGATTATGCTAAAATATACTTTCCTCAATTATATTTAAGTTCCCTATGAAGAGCCAACCCTCAACTTTGAAAATTCCCAGTTTATTCCCGTTTATTCCCATAAATTCCTGTTAATTCCCTTAAATTCCCATTAATTCCCATGGAAAGTTTCCATCTTTGAAAATTCCCATAATTTTGCAACCCTACTCTTTAGCCAATCAGATTTAAGCTTATCAATCGACCAATCAGTGTCACGTGAGGGTACACACCAAAACACACTGATGCTGGGTACACACCAAAATATTTCTTACATCTTATAAGATTTTCAAAATGTGATAGACCACAAACATGAGGACAAAAAATCCTAGATTTAAGTGTTTTGCTCCTATAGTGTGTGGTGTGCCAGGAAATCTCGCAAAATCTCGCGAGACCTCAGAATAAGCATGGCGGACGATATGCAGGACGAAATTGCGATGATAGTGTTTGGAAAGGTTTTACACGACACGTTGTATAAACACATTCAACTGATGATAATGTATGTAATGACGTGCATATATAGGAGACATCTCTTTTGTTTTAGGCTGCATATATTATGTAGTTTTATTGTTTTTATTTCCGAGACAGATGATGTATGAAGTTGCAGACAGCCAGTATTGTGATCTTACCATTCCTACTGTAATTCTTTCAAAACAGTCATGTTGCAAGCCATCCATTTTGACAGTTGTTTCAACAAGAGGTTGAAAGTGATGCATTGTTACTGTATTCATTTGTTTCCTGCTGACTTTATGTACAGGAATAAATCCCTGCTATGCATGCGTTATTAAATGTTCGTCAGAATTAAAAGATTCAAAGACATAATTACATTTGATGTACACGTTTTATTCATTTGAAAGTTTCTGAAAGTTTTATTCCCTTTGTACATCAAGTGAAAAGTTAACAAATGAATTGTGTTCAATCCAGTCGTCCGCAGACCTCTCTGTTAGGACATATCAGATTTTGGTCTGATATTTAAAATAGTAAAAACCTTTAGTACAAGAGGTGCAGACAGAGGACGTGGGAGATTAAGTGATGGTATTTGAATAGAGTCAGATCAGATTTGCCTATTTTACTAGGCAAAGTAAAATTAATGCTTCACAACATTGTCCTGTGACAATAAAATCCTTGAGATGACAATACAGCACAAAACATAAGGAAATGAATGTTGAATATATTGGTAACACTTTACAATAAGGTTCATTAGTTAACATTAGTTAATGTATTAACTAACCATGAGCAATACATTTGTTGCTGTGTTTGTTAATCTTTGTTAACGTTAAAAATACAGCTGTTCATTGTTAGTTAACAGTGCATTAACTAATGTTAACAAGATTTTTATGAAGTAATGTTGAAATTAACATTAACAAAACCGTATACGTGCAGTTCATTATTAGTCCATGTTGACTAATGAAACGTTATTGTAAAGTGTTACCAATTAAGACATTAATACAAAAAAATAAAGTATAAAAGAGAATAAAGAAACAACATGAATTAAGATGTTTGTGACTGCTATCCAGATGTCAATCCTGAAAAATGCAGGGAAACAACAAGTGTTTAATAATATACCAACATGCACAAATTGCACAAATGGCAAATTAACGCTGGCTGCTCATTAAAATAGGTCTATTCACTATTTAAAGAACAATCTCGATGAGGCCAGTGCTAAGAGAGCTAGGGTGGGTATTGATTGCTTTGCACTCATTAGCGTGATTGTTGAAGCTGTGAGAGCTGTCTGTACCTGCAGCTAAAATACAACAAAACAAGCATCATTCTTCTTCATTTTTGACACGATATGGGATATCTGATTACCACAGCGCTTGCTTACATCAGTTAATAGTTCATAAACGATTGCTTCAACTGATCTCGAACTTCAGTAAACACAGAAATGAACCGGTCAACTGCAGTGCACATACCTCTGCTCATGCTGGGCACACACCAAAAGATAATCGGGCTGATTTTGGGCCGATTTCCCCCCTTCCGACAATCCTAGCTGTGTCCCGATTATCTTGATGGTTCTACAGATTATCTTATCAGATTTTCCCTTGGTGTGAGGTGTGTTAAGAGTGTCCGGAAGAACGTCGGAGCCGCCCCGATCGCGAATCGTAAATATTCAACATGTTTAATATTTATGATCAGAAATCCTGATGTGTGGGGGGAACCCCGAGGACAAACGTGCGCACGCTCTAGAGATTATACCGTGAAACAAAACAATATCCAATCAGAAAGCGAGACGGAAGCATAACTAACACAGTCATGGCGCAGCACTAGGGGTGTAACGATACACTCATGTCACGGTTCGATACATATCGCGATATTGAACTCACGATACGATATTATTTCGATACTCCAAGAGTTATGATAAAAGGATGACAAAAAATTGACTGTTGATTAAAATGCTAAATTTGATTACATTTGTGGGTGTAAATGAACAGGCTTCGGCTTGTAACCCAATGCACAGGACAATAGAGACACCAGAATAATAGTCATGATTCTGAAGCTAAAATTATTTCAGACTAACATGTTTGCACTCTGTCACTGACTAGATATATTTAAAATAATGAAGGCCACTTTTTACTGGTAACATCAGACATTTGGCATTATCAGGATCCACAAATATTCCCCAATTGCATTATTATACATTATATTCAACACTGAAACTCTGTAAACTTCTCACACTGTAATTTTTATTTTGGGTGAACTGTACACAATATATATTGTCACTATCCACGATACATATTGTTGCATTTTTGTATTGCGATATATTGTGACACGATATGTTGTTACACCCCTACGCAGCACAAAGTGAAATTGATGTGGACAGCAGAGACAGAGGATCAGCTTGTTGATTTGTGGCAACAGAACGAATGTTTATACAACGTGTCGTGTAAAACCTTTCCAAACACTATCATCGCAATTTCTTCCTGCATATCGTCCGCCATGCTTATTCTGAGGTCTCGCGAGATTTTGCGAGATTTCCTGGCACACCACACACTATAGGAGCAAAACACTTAAATCTAGGATTTTTTGTCCTCATGTTTGTGGTCTATCACATTTTGAAAATCTTATAAGATGTAGAAAATATTTTGGTGTGTACCCAGCAGGGATGGAAATTAACTTTTTTGTCCACCGGCCACTGTGGCTGGTGGATTTCAAAATCTACCAGCCACTCAATGTTTTTACCAGCCACTTTCTTATTTTTAACCGACAATGTGTAACTGCATGTGAAAATTAATACCACTTAAAAATGAAAATTCTGTCATCATATACTCACCCTCATGTTGTTTCAAACCTGTATGAATTTCTTTCTTCTGCTGAACAGAAAGGAAGATATTTAGAAGAATGTCAGTAACCAGACAGTTTCTGGTCTCATTGACTTCCATAGTAGGAAAAAAAATATACCATGGAAGTCAATGGTACCAGAAACTGTCTGGTTACTGACATTCTTCTAAATATCTTCCTTTCTGTTCAGCAGAAGAAAGAAATTCATACAGGTTTGAAACAACATGAGGGTGAGTATATGATGACAGAATTTTCATTTTTAAGTGGAGTATCCCTTTAAGCAGTTTATTTAATCTCAAGTTTCAATGAAATACTGACATTTTCTATTTCTCTCTTATACACTCTTTCTCTCTTATATATATATATTTCTCTTTTTTACCTGGATGTGGCATTTGGATGATTCGTGGTATTTTATGGCTTCCAGTTTTACGTTTTTAGTCCCAACAATGAAACTATTAGGCCCTGTTTACACGAGAACGCTCGCGGGTGAAAACGTAAAAATATTTTATCAGATTTGCCTTTCGTTTAGACGGCGACGGCGTTTTTGGGGCTTAAAAACGCAAAAAAGTGAAACCACCCTCCAGAGTGGAAATCTTAAAAACGCTCCACCGTCGCGTTCCCGTCGGTGCGTATAGCGCGTCCGGCGCGAGTGATTTCAATGTTAAGTTAAGGCAAAGATGTTTTCTCTGCAGACCTCTTAACCAGCTCTTAACGCCTGCGATGTAACGCCACTTTTTTTTTTTTTAAAGTGTCCGCCGTCTGTGTGAAACAGTATGCTATTTTTATTTACCCGCCACGGTGGCCGGTAGGTGAAGCGAGTTTACCCGCCACAACACAAAATCACCCGCATTTGGCTGGTGGCGGGTGCTAATTTCCATCCCTGGTACCCAGCATCAGTGTGTTTTGGTGTGCACCCTCTCGTGACACTGATTGGTCGATTGATAAGCTTAAATCTGATTGGCTAAAGAGTACGACTCATCTGTGTAGGAGGAGAGCGCTGCCAGGAAAGTCTCAAAAACACACACACACAAATCCAAGGCGATTCACAAGTGAATGACGATTTGCACATTCACATTCAAGGATAAACTCGTACATTTGAAACATTTGTATATAGTTGTATATCTACGAATTGTGTTTTGCATTTGTGAAATGTAATATATAATTTTATTTTGCGCATGTGAATTGCTTTTTGTGAATATGTATTTTTTTTCACGCACGTGAACTTTTTTTGTGTGTACGTGAATTAGGTTTCATGCATGTGAAATTGTCTACGCATGTGTGAATCATGTTTTTTGCATGAACTATAATTGAGACTATTCTGCGATCCATCGTGCAACAGCAGCGACCGAATGTTACCCCAGATAGTCCTGCAGTGTGAAAAGAACAGTGACCCGACTACTTTGAACATCGTGCAGTGTGAACTCGGCATTAGTGGCAGCCAATTTTAGACTAAACATCTAATATATTATATTTGCAATCCTGTTAGATATCTTTTTCAATTTTTACATTTAAATCCCGCAGATTTTGTGCTCACACCCAAAATGCACACAAAAAAAAAGAATTTTTCGAGGCCGTATTGTGTACCGTATTCATGGAAAGTGCCTTTTTTTGTGTCAGCAGTTTAGATTGCAGGACATGTGCAGTCATTGGAAACGGCTTTTCCATAAAAAACACTTCACTGGGGGAGATCATTAACAAATACGACGTGGTGATCAGGTAAAAAAAAAAAAACACCTCCACCTCTCTTTGACCTCTTTCAGCGTTTCTATGACACTGCTTTCACTTACCGTTTACTAGTCCTCATTCTTTAAAACAGTAATGTTTATATCCTCTTTTTCACATTTCTCAGAAAGTTTTAATTTGAGCTTTGCAAGCTTTTTAGTTAATTTCCCTCTCCATCTCGTTTTCCATCTCCACCTATCCGTTGACTATATTTTGCTTTCGGTCTACAGATCGATAGCCTTTCCATAAGTCTGGCTTGTATTTTGCATTCTTGTTTTATTGTAAGTCTGTTTAGTGGCAAATAATAGGCTCAATACCTCCTGCAATTAGAGCGCTGCTTGGCTACTGTTTCTCAACCTTTGCTCCTCAAGCCGATTTATAGCCTTGGAATGAACTAATGCCATTTTATTTCTTGTAAGCCTCTAACAAATGGCAGAATTTGGCTGAGCGTATTTTTCCATGGTCTCCCCCTCCTCGCTGTGTTCTCAGAAGCTAATCACGGCGGGGGAGGAGAGTCCAGCCGGTTGACATTTGGTGTTGAGTTACAAATCCTGATGCTTCAAAGTCTCCATTAGTGAGCAGAACACCAGCTCTCCTCTAATCTCATTTGTGAGAAAGAGGGCGGTTTTCCTACATGGATTCACTCCCATGAAAAATGAGTTGATAAGGATGTATTTGTTGTGTCTGTAACTATCATGAAGCAGTGGAGAGCAGGGAGAATTTTAACACTTTGGTTTTTAGCTGATGATGTTTTGAAAGAAGTCTCTTATGCTGCATTTATTTCATTTTTTTTATCACATTACAATTGCCTCCCTTAATATGCTAATGTGTTTTTATTCCTAAAGGATCCCTTCTGGAAAACAAGTGTGCTTAATTGTATTTGACTATTACACCGTGTCCTAACTACATGTGCCGCGATGCGCGATAAAAGGTGCTTTTCCATGTTAATCAGAGTGTTTGTCCTAATCAGCCGCGACGGCGACACGCGACGATTCTAATTTAGAAACGGTTTCTATTTTTCTGCGACGTCGTGCTGGAACAACAAACACAAAGTGTGGCGATGATAATCTCAGGCACTGTTTATGTGCTTTATTTAATGTTAAAAGCGTGTAATGTGACTTTGAATATCATTTAGTGCTCCAGCTTTGTGGCTGTAAAAGCAACAGTGGATAATTCACCTCAGATCTTGAAATTAAACAAATGGAAACATGAACGTTAAAACTGTGAACAAACAAGTGTATTCTTTGACAAAGATTGTTTTAGTAACTCAGTAGCTTATGTATTTTTTAAATGGTGTAATATTTGTGAATTTGATTATGTAGCTATATCCATTTTCTTGCGAGTGCCGTCAAGATTACTCTCTGGTGCCGCGAGACTCCGCCCACACGCTGTTCTGATTGGCTGACTCCGCCCACACACTGTTCTGATTGGCTGACTCCGCCCACACACTGTTCTGATTGGCTGACTCCGCCCACATGACGCATCTCGCAGTCGCGTCTAGTGTGGACAGACAAATTATTTGTCGCTGGAATCTTATCGCATCGCGTCTGTTTAGGACACGGTGTTTTGGTGTACTTCAAATCTTAAAAGTATTTTTTTCAACTGTAATTTCAGATAATAATATATAATATTAGTATATATTATTAATTAATACAATACTATAATATTAATGAAATACAAGAGATTAAACTTTCATTACTATGTTTCTTAAAACACTTACAGTTGAATAAAGTGCACTTTGCAATAATGGTAGAATAAAAGTTTTACTTTAAATTACATTTTAAATCATTATTTAAAAAAAAAATCTTTTGTCATGCTTTAAAGAAATACACCTATTTTGATGTGTTGACTAACATACTAAAGCACATGTAAAGCACTTGATTATAAGTTTAACTGTATTGTGTTATTTGATATTACATTTAAAGTTAATATATTTTGAATGTACTTAATTGCAACTTCATCATTACAAATGTTTAATTGCAAATGCCTTTAAATACATGACATACAAGTTTCAGTCAATTGGCATTAAACGATATATTTTAGTTTATTATAAATGCTTGTCACTAAATTCAGCAGAACACTTTAACCATGTTTGAAAGACAGTAGAAATAATTATGAAATTACATATAAAGATGTACTGAAGTCCTACTTAAACTAAGTTAAATTGCCTTCAGTATAAATTTGAACTACATTTTCATTTAATTATAAATAACATGCTTTTGAGTGTCAGTAAACATTACATTTAGTTCACACATTATTTCCATAATAAGAACTTTACTTGTTCAAGTTTTCACAAGGTGTGGCTCATTCCAGTTTAGTTCGTTTTATCGAATGTTTAATCAAAACGTCAGCCCTTCCTTCCCAAAGATGGATGTTTTGGCAGTTAATCTCCAATTGTGATGCATTTATTTGTTTTCAATTGTCCTCTTCAAGCATTGATGTTGACATCACAGGCATGGCCTCAAGAATGTCTTGCTATTAAAGAATGTCAGTTATTGTAATATTAACACAATTAGATTCACCTGGTCTGCACCTCATTCATAGAGTGAAACACACACACACACAGTTTATGCTGAGATGAATTGCAGCGTTCAAGTCCTGCTTACAAGCTCGGAGGTCGTAATTATGAGCTGATGTACGAACAGATTTTGTCTGGACAAAATAGATGTGTTAGGCAATTTCATATTTCTTCTCTTTAACTTACTGCCAAATCAGGGAGCTTTTTTAGCACTAGTGTTGCACAATCAATGGCAAATGGTGTAAATAAGGTCTGTAATTGTCTTTGTTATGTATTTTAGCATTCTCTTGCTGCCATAGGGAATGAATGACGGGAAATGCAATTTGGCTGCACTAGCCTATCACCTCATAAATCGGCTAAATGAGTAGTGCTTTCTGGCAAGCTTTACCACTATTCCTCATCAACCGAGCACGAATTGTGTACAAACTACACTGCACAGTCAATACTTCACAAAACCAAGTGGTTTCTGCTGTTATTTCTTAACTGACACATTCTCTACTTAGAATTGCATTATTGTGGTCCATTGCATTGACATTATAGCCTACGCACACTTATTATCAATGCTTATTCCAACATGATTTGAGGTCAACATGTACAGTAGGGCTGCACGATATTGGAAAAAAAATTACATTGCGATATTTTTTTCCCAACGATATATATCGCGATATTGCGAGCCATCAATCCAGGCTAAAGTCAATAATTACCATTCCATGTTATTAATAATTTCACTAATAAGCAAGTTTCATTACAAGTAACAAAAAGGCCACTTAATATTTTATTCCAGAAACATATTTCTCTCAGAATTCGGTGAACGTTCTACACAGGACCTAACGTTCTTCAGGTTCTAGGACCCGA
Source organism: Squalius cephalus (assembly GCF_949319135.1). NCBI lineage: Eukaryota > Metazoa > Chordata > Actinopteri > Cypriniformes > Leuciscidae > Squalius > Squalius cephalus. The sequence goes on along the minus strand of NC_137127.1, from coordinate 45,821,075 downwards.
AAAATTATGTTTTCTGTGCTGATTCAGTGACGCGTTCATGTAAACGGCACCTAGACCCAGCAAAAGTAATGATTAATAATATGTAAAATATTACAATGAGACATTTTAATTGTTTATTAATAAGCAAGTGTTTTCTGTAAAGATGAAGTTGACAATACTGACTCGCGATCTTCGCAGCAGTGATCGGGAGAAATTCACTTTTTTTTTTTTTTTAATGGTTCTGTTTAAAAGTAGAGATTTCTGTAGATAATAGTTATATTTCTATTTTTTTATTATTATTATTATTATTTTTAGGTGTGTGAGGCGAGTAGGCTACCTTTTATGCTGAGTTTCGGTTCATGGATGATAGCTTAATCTCCAGTTCAGGCGCTGGCTGCTATATTTAATTTTTAGGCTATTTATTAAATCCAGGAAATTGGATAATGAAATACTGATTAAAATTAAGATACAATTAATTCAAAACGAAATTCGTTTTAAAGAAAGGCTTTGTGCTTTCTGTTTGAGGTCTCTGTGAAAGTTTTAAAGCAGTCTTTTAGTGCCGCTTTCATAACGGTCGCGTCCGTAATGTCACATAACATTGTTTTTTCCTCATAAATGCGAACACGAAAAATAAACGACTTTTTTAAAAAAGACAACCATCCACAACTTTATAACACTCCAGCAAAGTAGCCTACCTCTTTTTGGTCAACATCCTCCTTTTTGTAGACGAAATAGGCTAGTCCCAAATAGCTGATTTTGACTTTTTTTGCGGCGGATCCTCTTCGTCGCGCATTTGTGAATGTTGGCTGTGAGCGGTGAGCGCGGCACAGCGAACCAGTCACTGTGCAGGCACGCGGAACGCGTATGTCACCCCAGCAAAAAGCCATACAACAATCTCGTGTTTATTGTGTGCTACTAACGTTACCCTTCACATCGCATGTTCCGGCGATGTGACTATCGCTCATTCGCACATCGCGATGTCGATGTTAAAACAGAATATCGTTCAGCCCTAATGTACAGTATACCCAGCTCTGATTTGACCTTTGACCTTAATATAAATGGCCTCATATCTTTGTGTGTCAGGGTGAATGATGCCCCAGTGAGAGGCTATGAGGAGGATGTGGGGAACAAGACCACTTTGCGTCTGTTTTATCCCGAATCCGCCTCCTTTAATCCGAATATCCACAATGACCCGGACACTCTGCTAGTCCTGGTTCCTTTCAAACAACAGGACCTCCGCTGGCTCAAAGAGATCCTATATGACGAGAAGAGGGTCAGTCCGTCTCACTTGTTTTTTTTTTTGTTTTTTTAAACCTGTGCCAGATTTCCCCCCGATTTCCCAGTAATCACGAGGAGCTGTTTTCTCTCTGTGCCTGATTTAGGTTCGAAAGGGTTTCTGGAAGCCTCCTCCCCAGATCTGGCTTGGCCGGACCAGTCAGATCCGTGTCCTGGACCCATATTTCCTTCGCCTAACAGCCAGCAAGCTTCTGCAAATTCCTTTGCAACCACGCCGACAACAGGTGAGGTCTGCACACATGGCCCGGCTCCAGGGAATGTTAAACACTCTTATCACTATGGAAACGCTCTTACTTTGGCAGAACAGATCTGGATATAATTTCAGATATGGAAATTGTGCCACTTGCATATTTGATAGTAATGAAACGATTGTAATGTGACTCAACAAACTTTAATGCATCATATATGGATTCTTGACATTAAGGTTACCCAAGGCAGAATTGCATGTGCCATGCTAATGAAAATATTAGATCGAGAGGGTCCAGTCGGTTGACATTTGGTGTATCCTGATACTTCGAAGTCTCCATTAGTGAGCAGAACACCAGCTCCCCTCTTATCTCATTTGTGAGAAAGAGGGCGTTTTTTCCCACATGGATTCACTCCCTTGAATAATGGGACATGTTACATGTGGAGTGTACTGTATGTAATGTTCATGAAGGGAGAATTGTAACACTTTTTTGTAACTGATGATTTTTGAAAGAAGTCTCTTATGCTGCATTTATTTCTTCAGAAAACGTGAAACATTACAATTGTCTGCCTTAAAGGGGTCATGCTCTGAGAAATCAGGTTTTGACATATAAGAGGTCATCATATTATAAGAATATCATGAAAGTTTCAGAACTGAAAACTTCCTTGTTATTCCAAAATCAGCTTTTATTGTTACCAGGCCCAGCGAACGACTCGTTCATGAATGCGCCTCTTTTTGACGTAATAAGGTAGTGAAAGACCAACTCTGCAGAAGAAAATCAACTTAGCCCAATGTGAATTGAAATCACAACAATGTGAATGTCTCAGTTGAACATTATTTATTCGTATTCGGTACATTTCACTGGATTTTTTGGTAAATCAGTCCCCAAAAAAGCGCAGGCTTTTACGATATGGACTCGACAGTATTGCCACAAGATGCGAGTAACCCTGTTCATTCTGATCTGTGACCAGTGATTTCTGATGTAATGATTCATGTAGATACAGTCAGATGTTCTTTATCCTGTCAGTAAATCAAACCAGTGACTAAACGGTCAACTTCACATTGTTTTTCTTAGTAGGGTGTAGGGGTGTCGCAATATACCGGTGTTGACGATAATCGTGATATTCAAAGCATGAAATATCGACATCGTGTTAATTTAGAGTGTGACAATATACCGGTATTGGCGATAACCACAATGTTTAAAATGAACAGGACTCTTATGATAACATGACACGCAAATACTCCAGCGCCAGTACCTGGCTGACCTCTCAGGTGGCTGTATTGCACCCGCTGACACCTATCAAATAAGAACGAAGTCGACGCAGCGCGCCCGCGCAGCTAATCTGAGAAGAATGTCGTCTGAGCGAGAGAGTGAAACACTCTGTCCACACCCGAAAAAATTAAGCTCACAACATCTCCTAAAGAAAAAATTCTCCTTAAAGGGGGTCGCAGACCGGACGAGAAGCGCACGTCTTTAAAATTCGAACGCATTATTCTCTATGAGTGTAGGCTACACACACCGGCGGCTCAAAATCCGTCCGCGACCATTTTCAGGTGAGATTCTCAATTCATTCAATTAACGGATGCTCTGAGGTAAAGTGTTCAGATCGCAGACTCAGCAACTATTGTATTTAATTGTACAGTACAGTCATAACATAGTAGGCTACAGACAGACATTATCTTCATTTCATAATGTCCTTAAACGTAACAATATTGCTGGCCATAAACTGAGAAAGTGCGCATCCGGTGTGCGATACTTCGAGTTGTCCTAGACGCGGCGCGGCGCTTCTCGTCCGGTGTGCCGCGTGTGCGATCCCCATAAACTCAATCTGCAGAATACCAACCTTTTTACCCATCTCCATGTCCATCACTCTGCGGATTATGCCATTTTACAGAGAGTAAATTGCGATTATTTTACTAGTCATGGAATGGGAAACGTGACATTAACCTGTTAACAGTTTCTGTGATCATATATCCCATTTCTCTACTCATTTTATTTTTGCATTTGTATTTGCACTTGATTTTTTTTGTTCAAATCTGCTATATGCATGACTTTGCGCCAGCGCAACATGTTTAAGAGCTTTTCAGTTCTTCAGGAAACATTCAGACAGTGTTTCGCTTCAGTTTGAAACCAGAAAAACTTCACATGCTTCCTTCACAAAAATTTGCCATAGATTGAGTATACAAGAAGTAATGCATGTGCCTTGTGTTTATCAGTATCCTTATGTTTGTTGTGTAAAAAAGAAAAACTATAATCAAAGTAAAAATAAAAGATTCTATAGATATCGCGATATATCGATATCGTGAAATCTTTTGGCCACAATAACCGTGGTGTGAAAAATCCAACATCGTGACAGCCCTAGTAGGGTGTAAATAATCTGTTATTATATATCTGTTAATATTATATATCTGTTAATAATCTCCGTTTACAATAGCTGTAGCTGTCAATCAAACAGCTCGTGTTTGTCACTGAGTTCTGGACTCGCGTCAAAACTCCCGTATTAATCAACAAATCTCTTATTTACATTGTGTTTGCACTGTTAGTTATGATGAAAGCATTCGTTAGAGTGCAGAAATCGAGTTGCGATGACGAGATCGCTGCATATATGTCTGTGATCGACTATGCTCATCACTGCAACCTTTCATGCCACAATCTAAATATAATGCCGTAGATCTAATTGAAATGCTATAATTATCACTTTTCTCGAGTAGTTAACATTGAGAGCTGTTGCAGTAAGAACGTGCTAAAAGGTTTCGAGAGAGTTCCAAATGTAATACTAGCAATTAGCCTTTCGCTGAGCCCCGCCCCCCTTAGTTACTGTTGCTACGTCCGACAAACAAATGGTCAAACACGACCAGCGCGACAGATTGCCATGACGGGAAGAGGTATATCCGTGCGTGTCAGTGACCATTTTTGGAGCAATACCTCCGCGATATCCTCCAGATCGAAGCAAAAAGGGTTACAGTATGCAGTGGAGGGATATATTCAAAATACAAAAATACGCAATGAAGGAGACACGACTACTACGTCTCTATCGAGGCTAATGCTTACCCGGTATTCATACACATCATTTGTGATATGACAAAGAACAAGGAAACAAGTGTTTAAAAGCATTGAAAGACACTCACTGTTGTGTTTTTGTGTGAAAGAAAAAACTGTCTCTGAAAATAAAAGTGCTGTCAGGATAGTTTTTCAGATCAGAAAAAAACAACAAAAAAAACCTTTAAGTAGCCATCGATACAACAGCCAGCAAGACGTATTTATGCTTCGTAATGTTCGACACATTTAACTGGGAGTGGGGCCGTCCACATTGTTTTATCCATTGTAGGCACCGCTCACGTTGTGTTTTCGGCTTTGGGAATGGAAAGAACACAACTCCTCCAGACAATCTCTCGGGGTATCTAGTGTCCGATTTACAAACGCCGTGGGCGCACGCTTCACCATCTTGCTAATGTTTGTCGGACCTGCTCACATAGTAACGGTTGCTATGATGTGTGATTGGACAATGGCCGTTTTGGGGGAGGGGCCAGCGAAAGGTCAATTTCATATGCAGAGCTGTTAGCCAATCACAGCAGTGGGCGTTTACACTGAAGCCTCACTGCAGACACGCCCCTTCAAACAGAGGGCTAGAATCAGGCTAGGAAAAATGGCTTTTATTTCTAAATTATGACAATATTTGATGTAAAAATCATACTAACATTATAAGTGCACCCCAGGAAACATTATGAAACAATAAAACAATGCAGTTCATGACACCTTTAACTCTTTCCCTGCCATTGACGCACATTTCTGGCTTTCCGTGTTTCCACTGTTATACGGTAGGGGGCGCTGTTAGTAACTAAAGGGGGCGGGTCTTTGCGAACGGTCAAATTGGCAAACGTTTACCTCACCAAAGCCAAGTTTCACTCAATGTGTGTTAATTTTGGATTCTGCTTGTTTCTTTTTGAGAGCCAAGATATTTGTTATGAAATGTGTGTATGGTCAGTTATCTGTGGTCGGAGACCTCAAGTATCCTGGTACATTTGTGTCTGTTTATTTCTGGTACATGTTATCAAAGTCTAGTGACAGCAGGGAAATACAAAAAACAAGCTCAGTGCTTTGCACCTCGTCCCAACCAAACTCTCTCTCTCTCTTTCGCTCTCTCTCTCTTTCTCTCTTTCGCTCTCTCTCTCTCTCTGTCTTTTTTTCGCTCTCTCGCTCTCTCTCTCTCTCTCTCTCTCTCTCTCTTTCGCTCTCTCTCTCTCTCTCTCTCTCTCTCGCTCTCTCTCTCTCTCTCGCTCTCTCGCTCTCTCTCTCTCTCTGTCTTTTTTTCGCTCTCTCTCTCTCTCTCTCTTTCGCTCTCTCTCTCTCTCTCTCTCTCGCTCTCTCTTGCTCTCTCTCTCTCTCTCTCTCTTTCGCTCTCTCTCTCTCTCTAAACACGTAGATCCTCTTTCCTCTCTGTGTACTTTTGTATTTTTTGGAGGCACACCCCTCTACATATGTCTGTCAGGCGGCCATTTATTGAGCTTGTTTGGAGGGCTGTGATCGGCCAGACACCGCAGACACACGTGCAACAGATGTACTTCTTTACGTTCCTCGGGCTGCTTAAGAAGGTTGTCCTCCCGTGATCCTCGCTGACAGGGACCCCCGCTAACTCTGGGCCGACAGCCAGAATCACAGAGACATCATGCTTGAGAGGGTGGCAAACAGAGCCGTACTGTCAATAAACATGGGGGAAACACACGTGCACATCCACGCTCGCTTCAGAAACAGAGAGTGATGTTTTTAGTCAAACATCAACATACTGCTGGCCAAACTAGTTCTTAACCTGGACACTTACTGTACTACCAACACACCGCAGTCTACAGACTCTCATCCTTGTGTCGAGACAGAGAGAGCTTTCAGCAGGAAATGTTAGCAGAACCGCTGACTTCTAAATTTAGAAGCAGAACAAGAAAATGGAAAATAACTATAACTAAATCATTAAGCTAGTCTGTTACTTTGTTACATGTGTTGTTTATTCAGGGTTCACAGTCATAGAAAACCATGCAAATACCAGTGCATTTATAAAAAATAGGCATTTATTGATAAAATCTTTAAAGGGTCAATTTAGTTTTTGTTGTTGTTTATTTTATGTTTAATAAAAAAATAAAAAAAATAAAAAATATCTAGAATCACAATAGAAGACAATCTAGCCCTGTTATTATTATTAATATTATAATTCAATCCATTGTCCAAACCACTAATCCTCTGTAGGGTCGTGGGTATTATTATTATTATTATTTATTATTATTATTATTATTATTACCATTTACAGGCACACAAATTATTTTTTACAGGGCACAAAAACAGTATATGGACATTAAAAAAAAAAAAAAATAATAATTTAAAATATAACCGAGTGATGCTAGTCCTGATTCTAATTTAATTCCAATTCTAATCCTAATTCATTTTTCTGAGCCATTTTGACTTTTAATCAACTGTTGTTTTGGTAATATATAGTAGATGTATGAAGTCAGTTCTTCTACAGTTATAGTTCATGAAGGTATTTCATCTGTGAACATATTCTACCATTTGACAAGCAATATTCTGTCTTTAATGTTGAATACATATATTGTTTTATCATTTAAATCTTATCAAGCTTGATATTTGTGAATGTTGTACATGAGTAACACAGAGCAAATGTTTACAGCCCCACTTGGAAAGGAAAGACCATTAACAAGAAGACGAAACTAGGAAGTCTCTTGTTTTAATTTGAACATGATGTGAAAATGGTGGCTGTTGTTGAAATGGAGGCTGAGATTTGCATCTTGAGGAGGAGATGTATACAAGCGTTTAGAGAGGATAATTTGTGTGGGACTGAACGGATCAGTAGCTACGGAAATCATGGAGCAATGCGGAAAAGCTAATGGCTTGGAAAAAGAGAGATAGATGCAACTTAAGCAGTCAGGGCTGGAAAAAGCCGAGATGCATTACTTTTCCACGTTCCACTAAGCAGAAATTTTCCAACATACAAAATGTGATTTCTGGCAAAAAAATTCACAGCAAATACATTTTAAGTGGTTTATTGCATTGTTCTTATTGCAGTATAGGTGTGTGTTTAACGTTTTTTACAATGCTTACAAAATGACGAGAAGTTTAAAACCTCATACGTTGACATACGTATGTCCTATTAAGGTTTGTGCAGGACACATCACAGAGCTCATTCTATTTTCAAAAATAGCCATTATGTCAGGTTTCTTGCTGGATGGTTGCAGGTGGACCTTAGTGGAGAGAGAGCATTTGATTGGACTCATTTGCATAGAAAAAATGGCTAAAATCGGTTATAGATTCACATAGATGACTTGGGCTAAAATCCAAGTGTTGAAGCATTCATAGGAAAGTTAAAGCTGTGTTCAGCCGCCCCCTGCAGGAGGACAAACACTATTAAACAGACATTATCTAAACAGCACTTCCTCTGTTTCTCCATCAGAAACCAATCCATCCCACCACTGGTATTCTGGCAATATTTGTGGCATTGAACTACTGTGACGTTGTGCACGTCGCTGGATTCGGATACCCAGAGTCCCGAAACCAGAAACAGCCCATCCACTATTATGGAAAAGAAACAATGAAGTCCATGAAGGTTGGTTCTTTTAAATAAAAAAAAAACTGGGCTTTATTTTGATAGTCCACTTCAGACATCCCACTACATGTCAACTAACTCTCACTAGAGTATTAATAGACTCTCTGCTTAATATCTGCTAACACTTTATTTTCATGCTCCTCAACAGACTATAAGTCACTTTGCAACTACATGTCAACTTGTTAGAGTATTAGTAGACTGTTAGGGTTCAGGTTAGTAGAATAAGTTGACATGTAGTTGCTAAGTTAACTATAGTCAGTAGAATATCTGTTGAGGAGCATCAAAATAAAGTGTTAAGGTGATGATACACAGGGAAACTTTTTGAGCGATGTTGCTGGGCAATCTTGCCGGTCGATTGTTTCTTGGGCACTTTCCCATTGAAAATGGGCAATAAATTTCCATCTGGATAATTTAGATCGGTCGTGGGCCCTGTGTCTCGTCTGGTTGCCCGTTGACGGCAACATTGCTCAAAAAGTTGCCCTATGTATCATCACCTTTAGAAGATATTAAGCATCAGTCTACTAATACTCTAATGACTGCTAGTTGACATGTAGTTGCAGAGTTGTGAAGTGGACTATCGAAAAAAAGTGTTACCAATTAATTAAAACAAATTGATGAATTAAAACTAATTCTATAAAAAAACATTGCTTTGCTTTACTGGATGTCCTTGTTGTTTCAGAATTCCTACCATGATCTCAGCCAAGAGGGTCAAGTTCTTAAGAGACTGGAAGACCAGGGGGCCATTTTATATCTTCATCCTCATTCTTGACACCCAACATGATGTATATGTTCACACGTAAGAACATACATGAGTGCATGTAAATACAACGCTACAAACAATATCTTCATCTTCGGACTTCACACAAGCCTGAATTATATCCAGCTCTCACCATGTGATTTCCACATTTTTGTCTGATTTTTTGAACAATGTTTTTTTTCTTTCGGGATTTTTTTTTCTTTCTTTTTTTTATATCACCACTAGATATTTTGTTAACCTCAAAAGTATTTAATAAAGTATTTTTCATTGGCAAGATTTAACGAAGAACAAATGGAGACTTGTGCTTATATCTCCTGCTTCTTGGATGTTTCTCCTTAGAAAAAGATCCTAGTGATCTCACATGCGTCTCCTATACGGCCTTCTTCTTCACATTCAATATCCGCAAAGGACAAGGTCAGATGAAGAACAGCAACCTTGGTTTCAGATAACCAAATCTGCACTTTGTACAGAAAGTCAATGGAGTTTGCAAGCTAATTTTTTTTACAGAATTTAGTGCAGTTTCAAAGTTAAATCGAACACTTATGAACTCGCTTAGAAGGGTGGATATCAGCTAAACTTTTAAAGTGAGTCTCTTTAATTTTGTGATTAATCGGATATTTCAATTTAGAGATTCTATATTTAAGATACAATTTTTAGTAACACTTTATTTTACAGTGACCTTGTTACATATGTTACTTACCACAGTAATAACAGCAAATTATGCATAATTACATGCAACTAACCCTCAACCAAACCCTAATCCTATAGTAAGTAAATGTAGTTAATTAATATTACACTGTAACAATGACACCTTAAAATAAAGTGTCACCCAATTTTCCTCTGAGCATAAGTGATTGTGAAGTCATCACCAGAAGATCTGTAGCAAAACCTCGCACGGCCTGAAGAGGGCGATTCATCTACGTGACAGTGTGAGCGAGGTCTGTTTACAGGGAGAGTGAAACAGGAGTCTGAATGCTTGCACTGAAGCACATCACATGTACATGATGGCCGTATGTTCACTTTCTGCTTTATGGATATTGTTTCTATTTGAAGTGAAGGGAGCTGCCTTTTTGTTTGAGTCGTATTCATTACTCAGAGCTTCACAGAGGAAGGAACATCTGGAGATTTGTCAGTGCTGAATACACAGACTGCAATGCCTCGTTTGGACTCGGCAGCCCAATACAGCAAACAATACCTAGTGAGAGGTGAACTTTTGGTGTCATTCAAATGAATGACGCAAACCACACACCATCGGCTTTCATAAATCAGACCCATAATTGGAGGTTGCATATGAAGGCATCACATGTACACACCAGAAACAAAGACTGTTCTAGAAGTTAAGACACTTACCTGTTATTTGCTGACAGGCAATCTCACAAGTCACAATAGTTCCATGGATAAATGCATCCAAAATGGCGGACAAATGGGAGAATAATGATTAATATACTATTTCATTCAATGTTGTATAGACAAAGAAATAGTCAGTACAATAATAAAGATGATATTTATACAAAATATGTGTGTGTGATGTTTGCTTTTATGCTTCTTAGAACTACACCGTTAGCTTAGCAACATGCTAACATGTCCAAACGGGAGCATGTCTATGTTCCCACAGCCCTATGTTCCCACAAATGGCCTACCCCTGACCCCACCCCTAAACCTACCCGTAACTGGGGTTTAGACAATTCGTAAAAAAAAAAAAAATCTTAGAAATGTGGGAACATAGGGCCGTGGGAACATAGGGCTGACCCCGTCCAAGCAATGTCCATTTGTTCTGAAATCATTCGAATCAGATCTGTTCAATCACAGATATGTATGTAGCCCAGCCCCTTTTTAGCACTGCGCTTGTTGTGTTCTGTCTTCTGTTTTGTATTTCCACAGCATGAAGGTAAGATCTTACGGATTTCTGAATGAACCGCTTGTTTTATAAACTTCACAGTCTACTGACATTTATTATGACATCTGCTTTAAACATTACAATGCTCATGATAACTTTTAGAAACTCTTCAATAAGTAAATCCACCATTCACCATGCAGCTAAATGCTCTTCGGCATAGAAATATACAGAGCGACCGCAAAAATGGAAGTTCAGAGACAATATTTCTTAACATGGCTGATCGCTTGTTTCTCTGGCACATTAGGTCCATGGGTAGATGCTACATTCGACCGCTTCAGACACGTCGACGGTCAGCATGTCGTCACTCACAGTATGGCTGTGTCTGAAATCGTCCCCTATACCTTTAAACGGCACTATTTGAGGGAACAGCCATTTGCAGTGGTGTCTGAAACCATAGTGGATGTTACCAAGTGCACTCAATCAATCCCACAATGCAAAGCAATAACAAGTTTACAATCGTATGTTCAGCGGCTAGAGAATACCCATAATGCACTGTGAGAGTCGCATGCTAAATTAATTCCTGCGTCTGAACAGAAGATGGCGCCTGCAGCTGAATCATGCATCCATTCATTTTCCAAACCGCTGGTCTACAGCGTAATATCATACAGGTATAAATTCCTTTTTTAACCGATTATTCAATTGCTTAATTGAGGTTTATACATAGATTCCATGCCAGAGTTATTAATCTTTTAATCTTACTACTGGAGCTGCCAGTTTGCTAAGTTTTCAATTATTATTTATTACCCAGACTGCAACGTCGGCCCACATCTGGATTCCATGTGTACCAGATGTGGGCCGGATCTGGGCCGACACTGTGTTGCTGTCTGGGTAAACAGTAAACACAGACTATGCAAAAGCGGCAGCACTTCATGCGCACTCAGCATCAGAATTCACTCACTTGTTTTCATTCACTCCTTCAAGTGGATTATATTAGTGGACTAATGAAGGGAATAGGGAATGAGAGTATAGCAGGTGATTTCGAACACAGCATAAGACTCGATTCCACAACATTGCGCAGCTTGGTTGTGAACCCGCCTGTGATTTAAAGCTACACTGTGTAGAATTTTCTCCCATCTAATGATGAAATTGTTTATGACTACCAACTGAATATTACTTTCTAGCCCCTCCCATTCCGAGGGCGTTTTAACTCCTACGGTGGCCGTATTATTTCAAATCTGCCGGCAGTCGCGAGTAATCTCCCCCTCGCATTCGTCACGGTGCCACTGAGTGTAAAAGCGTGAAAGGAGAAGCTTGAATTTCCAGGTATGTCCCTCTTTGGCGAATGTATTTTCAAGATGGAGGCGCAACATGGCTGCCGCCATTCGAGTGGCTCGCTCGTATGTATTATAAATGGCAGATTTTACGCTTACGAGAATACTTTATTAGTTGGTGGAAGTAATTACACATGAATGAGCACATATACTTTTAATAGAACAAAGTGCTTTTTGCTAAGAATCAACTTAAAAAGTTACACAGTGTAGCTTTAAATTCCCGAAGAAATGGGATAACCTTTCACAGGTGAGAATGTGTTGGTTTGTGTTTTTATGTATTAACTCAATACAACTACGGTTTATACTATGGTGCTTTTTAATGTTTTCACTTTTACTACAGTAACTGTTTAATGTTGTGTTAGCTGACGGTTAAGTCTTCTGTAGATGTAGATATTCATACATGTGTCTAAGTGTGGTTGTAGATGCTCAGTCAACTTGCTCTCGAAATGTTCACGGACCGGCTTTGACTGTTCCAGCATGGCGGACGGCTTAATGAATAGCGGCCCATAGAAACCGCTAATGAGGCTAGATGTATCTATGTGTTAAATTAATCTAGTAAAAACATTGGAACTATTAGTTTACACACTAGACTAAATTATACATTTACAAATCAGGCTTTTTTTTTTTGTAACTTTTGTACTTCAAATCTTAAAAGTATATTTATATAATACTAGGCAACAGTGGGTATAAAAAGTCTACACACCTCTGTTAAAATGTTAGAATGTCAAGTTCTTGTGATGTAAAAGAATGAGACAAAGATAAATCATGTCAGAACTTTTTTCACTTTTAATGTGACCTATAATGTGAACAATTCAATTGAAAAACAAACTGAAATCTTTGTTTTTACTAAAAATAAAAACCTTAAATGACCTGGTTATATAAGTGTGCACAGCCTCTTATAACTGGGGATGTGGCTGTGTTCAGAATTAACCAATCACATTCAAACTCATGTTAAATAGAAGTCATTACACACCTGCCATTATTTAAAGTGACTCTGATTAATCACAAATAAAGTTCAGCTGTTCAAGTAGGATTTTTTCTGACATTTCTTAGTTGCATCTCAGAGCAAAAGTCATGATCCGCAGAGAGCGTCCAAAGCATCAGAGGGATCTCACTGTTGAAAGATAAGAGTCAGGAGAAGGGTACACAATAATTTTCAAAGCATTAGGTATACCATGGATCACAGTGAAGACAGTCATCATCAAGTGGAGAAACATTACCAAGAACTGGTCATCCCTCCAAAATTGAGGAAAAGACGAGAAGAAAACTGGTCATGGAGGCTTCCAAGAGGCCTACAGCAACATTAAAGGAAGCGCAGGAGTTTCTGGCAAGTGCTGGCTGTGTGCTACATGTGACAACAGTCTCCTGTATTTTTCATATGAATGGGCTATGGGGTGGGGTGGCAAGACGGAAGCATTTTCTTACAAAGGAAAACATCCAAGCCCGGCTGAAGTTTGCAGAAACAAACATCAAGTCCCCCAAAAGCATGTGGGAAAATGTGTTATGGTCTGATGAAACCAAGGTTGAACTTTTTTTTTCTTTTCTCTCTTTGACCTAGCATTCACATAATACATTATAGACTTCTATAACTCAGTGTTAGGCTGCATAGATCAGGTCAGCTGGAACCGGGAACACTTCCCATAAATCCTGATGTACTCGTTACATCATGAGAAGAATGGCATCTATGCTAATTTTAGTGTCTTTGTTTTTCCCGAGGTTTTCCCGCAGCCTGCCGGATCCAGGCCGTATCCAGAGCTGATGAAGGACCTTCGCCTGGACCCGATGACAATGCAGTGCTGAAGTGCCAACTAGTCTCTCCCTATGGAGGATCCCTCTACCACTCTACAGATAAAGCGTTGTCGGGAAAATTCGTTTCGCGTACCTACCCCGAAGTGACAAAATAAAATTCTGTATCAAAATTTATAAGAAAAGACCAGTACTTTGTTTAGGCTTGGTTTGTAGGGAATTCCAAACCTGCGCACATATATTCAAACGCACATAATTATAGAACCAATTCTTAATGCGCATGTGAACGCCATCAGCGTTTCTCACAGGATCGCGTTTAAAGTCTGTGTAGAGAGAACGGTGTCGTCTTAGCGGCCCCTAATTTAATAACAATTGATCATTGTGACGGAAGCGAATCAATCAAAACTAACTTTAGATGGAAAATAACTTTATTAAAGAACCGCTATAAAGCCAAAACAATCTCTGTTACCTTAAATTATACGTTTATCTCTGTAAAGCTGCTTTGAAACAATCTACATTGTTAAAAGCACTATATAAATGAAGATGACTTAACTTGACTTGACTTGACTTTTTGGCCATAATTCCAAAAGATGTGTTTGGTGCAAAACCTTCAGGCGTCCGTTAGAAAGCTTAAGAGGAAGTTCACCTTTCAGCACGACAACGACCCAAAGCACACATCCAAATCCACAAAAGCATGGCTTCACCAGAAGAAGGTTAACGTTTTGAAATGTTCCAGCCAGAGCCCAGACCTGAATCCAGCTGAACATCTGTGGGGTGGTCTGAAGAGGGCAGTGCACAGGAGATGTCCTCGCAATCTGACAGAGTTGGAGTGATTTTACAAAGAAGAGTGGGCAAATATTGCCACGTCAAGATGTGCCATGCTAACAGACTCCTGCCCAAAAAGACTGAGTGTTGTAATGAAATCAAAAGGTGCTGCAACAAAGTATTAGTTTAAGAATGTGCACACTTATGCAACCAGGTTATTGTGAGTTTTTTATTTTTTATTCATGATCCGCAGAGAGCTTCCAAAGCATCAGAGGAATCTCATTGTTGAAAGATAAGAGTCAGGAGAAGGGTACAAAATAATTTTCAAAGCATTAGGTATACCATGGATCACAGTGAAGACAGTCATCATCAAGTGGAGAAACATTACCAAGAACTGGTCATCCCTCCAAAATTGATGAAAAGACGAGAAGAAAACTGGTCATGGAGGCTTCCAAGAGGCCTACAGCAACATTAAAGGAAGCGCAGGAGTTTCTGGCAAGTGCTGGCTGTGTGCTACATGTGACAACAGTCTCCTGTATTTTTCATATGAATGGGCTATGGGGTGGGGTGGCAAGACGGAAGCATTTTCTTACAAAGGAAAACATCCAAGCCCGGCTGAAGTTTGCAAAAACAAACATCAAGTCCCCCAAAAGCATGTGGGAAAATGTGTTATGGTCTGATGAAACCAAGGTTGAACTTTTTGGCCATAATTCCAAAAGGTGTGTTTGGCGCAAAAACAACACTGCACATCACCCAACGAACACCGCACCCACAGTGAAGCATGGTGGTGGCAGCATCATGCTCTGGGGCGGTTTTTCTTCAGCTGGAACCGGGGCATTAGTCAGGGTGGAGGGAATTATGAATGGTTCCAAACACCAGGCAATTTTGGCACAAAACCTTCAGGCGTCCGTTAGAAAGCTGAAGAGGAAGTTCACCTTTCAGCACGACAATGACCCAAAGCACACATCCAAATCCACAAAAGCATGGCTTCACCAGAAGAAGGTTAACGTTTTGAAATGTTCCAGCCAGAGCCCAGACCTGAATCCAGCTGAACATCTGTGGGGTGGTCTGAAGAGGGCAGTGCACAGGAGATGTCCTCGCAATCCGACAGAGTTGAAGCGATTTTACAAAGAAGAGTGGGCAAATATTGCCATGTCAGGATGAGTGTTGTAATGAAATCAAAAGGTGCTGCAACTAAGTATTAGTGTAAGAGTGTGCACACTTATGCAACCAGGTTATTGTGAGTTTTATTTTTCAATTGAATTGTTCACGTTATAGGTCACATTAAAGGTGGAACAAGTTCTGACATGATTTATCTTTGTCTCATTATTTTACATCACAAGAACCTGGCAATTTAACAGGGCTGTGTAGACTTTTTATATCAACTGTACTTGCATTTATTACAAGATTACTGTAAATAAAAAGGTAGGCCTACACTTTAACCATATTTCAAAGACAATATAATTACGAAATTACTGTACATGTAAAGTTCTAAAAACACAATTTTCTTTTCATTGTAAATGACACTCAATTAAGAATTTCCGAATACTTTCAGTTTATAATTAAGTATATAATTTCCTTATAAGTCCTCTTTTTAAAAGTATGATTATGATTATAGAAGGTGTGCCATCTCTTCTGGACGAGTCTGATTCGTGATGAGCAGTGAGACACTATGTTTTGGAGCAGAGCTAGTGTGCAATTGTAAGGACTATTAAGATGCACATGTTATTCTTCAGCCCTTTTGTCATCAAGTTCTTCTCCACATTCTCCTATATTTTAGTTCCACGTCTGTGCAGACACAAATTGCAGCTTCAGTTTCTCTCTGTAGGGAAGGATGGCCACTTGTGATTGTGAAGTAGTTAAGGGCACAACAGAGTCATTCAAGTGCGTCACTGGCCCTCTTCTTCACAGGCTGGAGTGTCTGAACAGCGGCGGATTCATTTCCCCTGCAGAATCAGTGCAGAACCACGATGCATTGCTTTGTCACACCTGATTGGTCATCCTAGTGTGTGTTATGCAACACGCAGTTACATAATCAAAGAATATCTGTTTATATGACAACCAAAAACAAGGTCAGTGCAAGTTATCCATGGGACACCTTGTCCAAACATGCCTGTAGGTGTGGGTATACGCATGTTTGTGTCAAAGATCTGACATAAAGATTGCAAGCTTGATGCCTCCATCAACGCTTACGATAAGAGTAGTTAGTAGCATATTTTCCCATTTAAAATTCAGGTAGAAATGACCCATCAGCTGGTAAATGGCAGATTTGTGTGGTATTTAAATGCGCCAGTAATCACTGTTGGTGCCTTGCATGAAAAGTGTATGCAAATGATAGTGGAGCTGGCGAAGTGGTTGCTCTTAAATCATTTTCTCCTGCAGTTTGATGCTGCATCATCGTGATGCTTGCGTGTAATTCTTGGCTCAGATAAGAGCTGCTGCTTTTTTCCATAATTGCAATGGCAAAATCAGCTCTCTTTACACACTTGAACTGTTTTCATGTGCCAACAAATCTGTTGCTTTTTTTGTTTGCCGACAGCGTTTGAATTCTGAAACTATTCTCTGAAAGCTAAGATATTATTGAGCACTGATAATGTGAACGCTGTGTTGTGCTCAGCGCACCCACACTCTCTTAAAAATTGTGCCAATCCTGAACTGGTCTTTCCTTCCCACACACTGTGAAGTGCAGGTAAGAGCGCACACACACTGATCGCACGCCACATTTTGGAGAAGAGGTAGCCTAGATATGGGGCGCTCTTTTTGTGCACATTCTGCTTCTGTTTGTTTTGATGTCTAAAGATGGAGACAACCATTTTTATAGCCTAGCTTAAGGTCAGATTAGTTGCAAATGCATTTACATTTAGTCATTTAACAGATTGGTTTATCCAAAGTGATTACAAATGAGCAATTGCCTTAACCATCATTTTCTATTCGATATCTGAGGGACCCCAGGGCCTTTTAATAGCTCAAAAACATCTGAAGCAATGTTTTGAAACTCCGGATATAATAGCCTAATATATCTTAATCTTAAACATATATATTTTTAAACTGTATACTTTCAGATAATATATGAAATAAAAGGCCACTTAAGTGTACTTGAAGAGAGTGCAGTTTCATGACTGTGTTTCTTAACACACTTAAGTACACTCACAAAAAGCACTTGCATTGTTAATAATGTCAAATTAAAAGTTTTAAAACGTTTTACAGCATTTTAAATCATTGTGTCTTTTGCTTTAAAGAACTAAAGCACATAAATTACTTGTTTGAGTTATGAAATTACATATAAAGATGTACTTAAGTCCTACATAAATGGGTCTAAAGTTGTTCAGATAACATACTATTTTGAGTCTCTGTTGATTAAACCAATCTATTCAATGTACTAAAAATGTTATGTGAAAGAGGTAAAAAAAAAAAAACTCATTTTTTTTTTCAAACATGTTACTTATCTTTGGAAGGCTGAGATACTCGTGATTCGACACTTTAAGATACAATCAACACAGCGTGTACAATCGGTGTCTTTGTCAGACTACCTACATCAAAATAAACGACCACAAAACGGAAGAAACTCACCTATGAAGCCTCCTGTTAGTCCACTGACCCATTACACTAACAGTGTAACAAAAATGGTTTAGTTACACTGTAAAGGCTCCAGACAATCCAATTCAGTGAAGTATTTAGTCCATAACACATTTATATATCAGTAAACATCCACGGAATGTAGTAGTAGCATTTCAAGTTAGCCGACAGAGCTTCAACCTTGACACATTCTGTGGTGAAGCTTCTTTGTAAAAACACTTCACATGTAAAAACACAAACATTTTATTTTTTTTTATTTTTTTTACAATTGTAATTAATATAAATTAACACTATAATTATTTTTTCGTCATGTATTTTAATTTAATTGTACATAACATGCATGTATAACTTTTCATTTAATTGTACATAACTGAACACATTTTTCAGTTATTTTAAAGTATATTATTCCGTATGAATACTCTTTTTAAAAGTATGTTAAAGTGTACTAATTTTTTTCACAAGGGGATTGTGTGGTTGTAGTGCTGGGAACAATCTTATTCAGTGTCCAAGTTCGCATTTAAATTAGGCTACATGGAATTCTGATATTTTCCTCCCATATGGCTCAGATCGGAAATGACCCGAACGTGTAAAGCACATGAATTCTGATATTCTCAGATCAGTTTCAGGCCTCATTTAGGGCTGCATGATATATCGTTTTACAGTAGCATCGATTTTGCTATGTGTTATATTGCAGGATAAGCGATGTCAAGTAAGGGGCCGTAGTTGATTCATCTATTTGAGCTTGAACTGACATGGCTTACGTGAACATAAACAACCAAGAAAACAGATGCATATCATTAAACTGGGGGAAAAAATGTGATCCGTGCATTAGCTCTTAAAGTGACAGCAGCCTAATATACCCGCTGCCGTCTGAGTCATTAATGTGAATCAAACAACAAAATACAAAAAGAAAATCTCGTTTGTAGCTTTAATTAACAAATTGTATTTAATTTATACAGTGAAGACGATGTAGTTTTTTTTTTTTTTTTTTACATTTTATGATTCAATATCTGTACCTGAATACTGTTAGACTTACCTTATTTAATTTGTATTCTATTATATTTATCTACAGTATGCTTGTATTGTTTATTACTTTCTGTGCAGATTCACTAATACAAAATCAACCCAATCATGATTCATTCTTTCCAAATCGAGCTATTCATCTGGTGAAACGCTTTTCATATCGCAGTCGCAGAAAAACAAAATATTGCAATGTCAGGTTTTTTCCAATATCGTGCAGCCCTAGCCTCATTCATAGGTCGTGCATTTGCATCTGTCATGTAAGCGGACATATTGGATATTTCCCTGTCAATGTGAGTCGTACGTCATTGAAAAAGCGACAGTGGCGGATGGCGTCAACTTAGGTGCATTACCAATGTTTTGCTGACCTTTAAAGATGGTGTGGAAAGCAAAAGCTTGTATTATCATTTCATCTGCGCCCATTTCAAATCGCACCATTTTACTTCCTACCTTGGGTTGTTTCGCCAAATGTAGCCTAATGCAAATGCTGGATATGGGTCACTTTTAAAGCAAGATGTAAGAGAAAAAAAAAAAAAAAAAAAATAGAAGAAAGAAAGAAAGACAATGAATATAGTCACCAGATCGGATTTTGGTATCAAGACCTGCATTTTTGTAAAACGGCAGAGAATTGCTATAACAGCACTTTTAATTGTCTGTCACTTGCACTGCGTAGCCTATACGACTCATGTTTGAAACTCATGTTACGACCCTGATGCTGGTAGGTTTCCCTGCTCCATAAACTACCCGATGACAATCTTTGTCTACATGTCAACACACCTGTCTATAGAGATCTGAATCTCATATCGTAGGTTTACGCAACTGCACGAGTGTCCTCAGCAACCGGATTTTGAAATCAGTGCTTTGATTGGAGTCAGCGGGCATCTCCTCCTCCACACGTCTCCTCTCGGGCCTCGTGGTTTGTTTGTCATTAGTTGTGTGTCTTCCCTGGCTGTGTTCACTGAGGTGTAGCGCTGTGACACTGAACCCAGCTGTTCAGACGGAATGCCCTCATGTCTTTGTTCAGTACACATCATTTGTATACACCTGAATGAGAATGAGAATGCACAATTACAGAACCGCCACACACACACACACACGTATCTCATGTGCGTGCATGACTTACTGTTAGTGAAAATCATGTTTTCAGTTACCCATGTGAAGTGTGCATAAAAACGTAACCTTAATCATGTTTTTTTTATTTGCATTTATATATTGATGAATTTTACTGATCTTCAGAGAACTGATAATAAATACAATGCTTTAATTAATTTATTTTTTTTTATATAAAAATTTTACATTTATTCGATTATTTTATTTTAACTTGCAAAAAATATGTGCAAAAAAAAATCCTTCGAGAAAATGTTATTGGCTCTAACTATAAAATGAATTTTCACATGCCATTTGTAATATTGTTTTTTGTTGTTTAGATTTTGAATTTGCTTTATTATTATTATTATTATCATTGTATTTTAGGATTAGTCAGTGTTTTTGGTGGGGTCAAATTAGAGCGACACGATTCTGGATAAATTGCAAATCTTTTTTTAATCTTTTTACGATTCTCCCACGATTCTGAATAGAAAACGAAACAAAATAACGTAAAAAAAGTATTTAATTCATTCGAATTTTTTTAAATCGGTTTGAATGAATGATTCAATGACTCACTCAAATACTTCACTTGTTTTATTAGATGAATCAGCGTTTTTGAACGAATCTCTTGAATGAATGATTCAATGACAAATACATGTTTTACAGTCGTCGACAGTTGTTGATGTATGTATTTGATACAATCTTTATTTGAAGCATCAAGTTACTTTCAAAAGGTGATTTGCACTATTTTGATCGCTACCGTAGACATCAGTGTTTACATCCAAACTTTTATTCCAGTTTTTCAGTGATAATGTGAATAAGTGTCTCACAGAAACACTGATACTGTGTGGCTGAAAGACGGGTTGTCTATACCCACATGACAACTATAGCGCCAACACAGATCTGAATGTTCGCTGTGATCGTAGGCTACTTGTCAAAGGTTTAATAGACAGAGATGAATTGCTGTCATTTAGGAATAAGATCTCGTGGGTGTTTGGATCGAGATTGCAATTCTAACGGTTAATCATGCAGCTCTCGGTCCAATTCATATTGCTTTATTGGATAAAATTCACATTGCTGAAAAGTGCATATCTACTGAATGATGCAACAGATGGGTTAAAGAATTGGGAATTGACTAGGTCAAATGAACAAGAAATTAAGAGGTTATTTTAAAAATGAAGATTTTTTTGCACCTTTATTATTGGGATCTCTGGGGCTCCTACCATAAATACAGTAACAGTAAGTAAAGTGTCTCAAAAGGTCTTCTGCAATTCTCATGCCAAAAAAGGAGAAGCTGATTCTCCTTAAGGAAGTCAGAGATGTAAATACATTCAGTTCTCATAGGCATGTGATCCGTAACATGTTCCTTGAAACTCTTTGTGTGTGGCCAAACACGTTGGCCTGAATGCAATATGTTGACTGTAAATGTATTGGCGCTGCGGATGCCAGGCTCTGTTTCTCAGTCATGGCACCGCATGCCGACGTTCTGCCGCAACACTCGTGATGACGGGTTATCCCATAACAAGACAGATGTCCTATATCTAAACACATGCTGCAGTGAACAAGTGCACGGGAGTTCAAGCAGTGCAAAATAAGGAGTTTTAATAAAACTTTCATTCAAGAGGGGATTACACTTACATTAAAGTGTGATGGAGTGACTGTAATGCTTTACACCAACCCTCAACATAAAGCTCTCACTGTGCATATATCTATATTATTCTAGATTATTTTGTGGCACAAAGTTGTCTTTTCTGTAGCTCAAACAGTAAAGCATGGCACTAACAACACCAAGGTCATGGGTTCGATTCGCAGGGAAAGCAAGAGCTAATAAAATGTGCATCAAGGATGCAATGCAAGTCGCTTTGAATAAAAGCATCTGCCAAATGCATAAATGTAAATGTTTTTGCATGTCCAGTATTTATCTAAAGTTTTCATGTGGATTCCACGCGTGCCAGATGTGGGGCGGATCTGGGCCGACACTATGTTGCTGTCTGGGGTCACTCATATTACTTTGTGTTTGCGAGGTTTGGGGAAATTGTAACATAAGTTAGGGGAAAAAATCTTTAAAATACGTAATGAACATTATTTCATTCAATTGTGTTGAATCAAATACATTAAAGTTAAATTGTGAATACCTGAAGAATGTTGTTTACTTATGGACATTATTTTTATTCTCATTTCAAATGTACGTCAAATTAATCACATCAACATACTAACCCAATCTCTGAAAAGGTCAGAGGTTCAGCTGACTTGTATTAATCTTATATGAAATGATCTCATAATCTATAGTGAAAAAGTGTAAATTGACACTCAGAATTTTGTGACAGCTCACATTTCATAGTTTTTTATTTTAAATCAAAATAACTCTTTCCCCCCCTATCATTTATATACATTAGGGTTTCATGTTACATCTTATGTTGTTGTATAATGTTTGTTGCATTATTGCAGTGTCATGTGTGTGACCATGATGGTGTTTTGTACGTGTTTATAACAGGATTCATCATGATGTGAATCATGCCTAAGAAGATACACAATGGTAAAATACGGCACATTGTACTATTAATCAGAATTTTTTTTCACTGGTGTTTTTGCATTTATTTTGTGTTTCGCATTGCATTGTGTTGTGTTAAATGAAATATCTGTAAACTTAATAGATAATGTCCTGGCAGAAAATTACCAGCACTTTTTTAGGGGCCGAGCACTGAATGTTCTGTAGCCCCTTTTGTTTCTTTTGGTTTTCTTTATTATTATTCCTCCACAATGGGATTCAAAGGCAGCCCTATAGGAACCGTACCTTCAAAAATACTGAAATTTGGCACACTTATAGTAGTGGTCGTGAATAGTAATCTGACCAAATGTGGGGTCTCTGGGACCAACTCTATAGCTCCACCACAAGTTCAAAAAATCACTTTTTACAATGGTTGTTATAACTTTTAAACCCCTTGTCTGAGAAACAAATTTATTTATTTAATTGAATTATTGATACCTGATTACTCTCCTCATTTTGATCACATTCAATATCTTACATGAAGACTCAATATTTAAAAATGTACTGTATTAAATTTTTTTGCCACTCCTCCTTCAGTTTGCCGTGTTCATTGCTTGGCCCTGATTTGCAGCTATATTTTTCTTCTTCTGATTTTTTTCCCTTATATTTTGTGTTTTTAAGGTGGTTGTTATAGTATATACAAGTGGTAGTTGGTATATTAACATTAGAGCAGTTAATCAAGAAAAAAAAAAAAATTATAAAGCAGAAAATCTAAAAATGTTGCTACTGTATTTTTTTTTACGGTACAGTTCGATAACCACAGCTGACATTTTTTGATCAGTGTCTCAGAGACCCCAGGCATTAAACATGAATTATCTATCTGTCTATTTATCCGATGTACCTCAGAAGGACAGATTGAATTATTCATCTTTTGTACCTTTACTCCTCTTTTCCTCTCTCCCGTGGCTGGAGTTCCAGGAATATGAGCCCAAGAGGTTTCCAATACACTGAAAAGGAGAGAGCGAGAGAGAGAGTCTCTGAGGACATGATGATTATCCTGAGGGAAGAGACACAGAGATACAGCTGCAGGACAGAAGTCCCTGAGCTCCTGGACTAATTTACACACACAAAATCCACACCCAACGGCATTCATTGTGAAAATCCAGCTCTTACTGATGCATTTCAGGCTATTGATTATAAACGTAAACGGTTTCATCCTATTGAATTCCACTCCATTACAACTCTTTGCAGGTCATGGAGGACTCATCCATTCTGAATACTGAATAATAACTGACACATCCAATCTGCTTTAACGTGTTCTGCCATCGCAGCCTCCGAATATAAAGACCGCTCTGCGATCCCATGGGATAGTCATTATCATCACTTTGTTATTCTGTTTATTTTCTGGGAAAGGAATGCAAGTTGAAGAGCAGGAACATGAATCACACTGAGAACTTGTTACACTGTGTCACACTGTGGACTTGTTAGCTATACTGTCAAAAAAAAAAAAAAAATATATATATATTTCAAAGTTGTGAATAAAATAAAGATTATTGGAGTACAGTCTTTCTACTTCTACATCTAATTCAAGTTGTTACTTGCCATTTCTTTGTAATTATTTGTGTTTTACTAACAATTACTCACTCTTAGAAGAAAAGGTTACACTTTATTTCGATAGTCCACTTTAGACATTCTACTAACTATAAGTAACAACTACATGTCAATTAACTCTAATTAGAGTATCAGTAGACTTTCTGCTTAATATCTGTTTATTTTTATGCTCCTCAACAGACATTCTGACTAGTAACTTTGCAAGTACATGTCAACTTATTCTACTAACCCAAACCCTAATCTAACAGTCTACTAATACTCTAATGAGAGTTCTTAGTAATAAAAGTTAAGTATAGTAATGAAGCACGAGGAGTGTAATGTGGAGGAGTGGAGACTCATATAGCAGCTTGGTTTGGAGTTCTGACGTAATCATGAAGGTCCCAGAACAACCGTCCAGTACCTGTTGACCCTTGTGTTTGATGTGTCAGGAGAAATATTGGATTTTCTGCAAGCTGTTCCTCACAGAGGGATGTCGACAGTTTGAAGTATTTGGCTCCGGGCTACCTGTGTTCCTCTCCTACTCATTCGACAGCTCCACCTAACGTGTGTGCAAAATGAATGGGAAAAGTACTTCTGGAATCAAGACTGCTGAAAAAGTGTACAGCACTTTTGGACTCTATACTTCAACTCAATGGCTCTTAACTGTACTAGGCTTACTAGATCTGCTAGAATAAAATTTCAATAATTCTTCTTTTTACCATTATAATAGGTTTTGTTTTATATTTTATTGCATTCTATTTTATTTTATTGTGAAATATATAAAACATTTATAAAAAAAATGTGTAACACTCCCATGTCATTTTGGCACTTTTTAAACTTGGTACAAAAAACACATTTCATTTTTCATGAGCTTGATAAAAAAGTGATGCATTTCATCATTGACACAGAAAAGATTCTTCTCACTTTCAAAATCCTCAGTAAGGGAATTACTCAGCAGAGACAGAGAAAGAAATGGAAAAAAGGATGGATGTGGAAAAACAGAACAATGTGGATCAGCAGCTGTTTTTGGGCTTGTGTGTTCCTCTGCAGACTCTGGCTAGAAAGGGATCGTCCCAGTGTGTGACAGCTTCATTTCCCTCTAAAGACACAGTTGATCTCATCCAATCATCAGCAGCCTGTGAACAGCAATGAGATTCTGCTGTTTTCTGTGAGGAGTCTCAAAGTCTCTTCTGAAAAACCTAAAAGTTCCTGAGGTATATTTTTATATTCATTTTTAATTATTTATTTATTTTTTATTTTATTTTATTTATTTGTTTGTTTTATTTTATAGGGCAAGTAACTCTTTTCATCTTTAAAAGTTCAGGGGACATTGAATTTCTTATTATAATAACCTTTTTTACTTTTTTAATTCTATTTAATTCTATTATATTTTGGGTCAATTTGAGATAAAAGTTCAGAGAAAATAAATTGAATTTCAATTTGGCATTTTGTTGAAAATACAACAAGTAAAATTGTATAACAAACACCTTGGTTACACTTTATTTTAAGGTGTCATTGTTACAGTGTAATTATATATTTAAGTGCTGAGTAATATTAAGCAACTACATGTACTTACTATAGGGTTAGGGTAGGATTAGGATTTGGTTGAGGGTTAGTTGCATGTAATTATGCATAATTTACTGTTATTACTATGGTAAGTACATGTAACATATGTAACAAGGACACTGTAAAATAAAGTGTTACCAAAACCCTCCTTTACAATGGCTTCTCCTGGCAGGAGTAAAGGAATGTTACAGGGAGAACACTGGAGTGGGCCCACATCCATCTATTGATGCTGTAATTAAACTTTAACTTGCCTCAGTTTGACTGCTGAGTGAAAGATTTCATTTGCGAGAAGGGGAAAAGGGAAAAAGACAGATTGAAAGACAATCTCTCTCTCTCTTGCTCTCTCACTCCCTCTTTCGTTTTCTCTTTCTGACAGTGACACTCATTCTAACTCCAGTCCTGTCGAAATGTAATAAAGTTATTAGATCTACGGTTCTGGTTGGGGTCACGATAAGTTTGAGATGAGTTTCGTGACTGCTTACAGTAGTTGCTTTTCAGCAGAACCATGTTTTTATGAAGAGGCTCTTCTAAAAAAACTGACAGTATATTGTCTACTCTGTCATTTAGGTCCTACAGATGATCTCAAACTAGGACAAACCACCCCACAGAAACACAGTGACTTCAAGAGGGAAAGTAAACAGTTTTTATTGAATCATAATTGAAATAAGTAAAAATAAATGGTATTCTTTTGCACTTTATCTGCTTTCATATTTCTCTTCTCTATGTAACTGTGACTCTTTGGGGGATTGAAGCAGCAGATGCTGAAACAAGCTAATATCTTCAGAATAAACAGGCCCAGGGCATTGTTTCTGAGAGAGAGAACAGAGGATGGTGTGTGTGTGTGTGTGTGTGTGAGAGAGAGAAAGAGAGATATTTGAGGTTTAATAAAACCTTATATTGTGATCACATATATATTACATTAACTTAGCTTTGGAATGTACATTGCAATCAGTGTATGTATGTTATCGGTTCATGCATTCCATGAAAATCAAACCCAGGACCTTGCATTGTTAGAATCATGTTTTGAGCATACAATTTTGAATGCAGAAATATAAATCACACTTTTAAATATGAAACTAAAACCACCAGTAGGTGGCGGCAAGAGACTGTTTAAATGAGTGAGTAACTGAATCATTCATTCACCCTATTCATTCAGTAATAAAGCAAGTGACTGTCTTTAAGTGTGTATGACTTGAAGCTGCGCAGACCGTTTGGCAAGAGTTGCCGCCTGCAAATGAAAACGAATCCATCAAGTCGGACACTTTCTGCTTCCCGTAGTGACGCTTGCACTGTTTGCATACTTTATCTCAGACAAAGTGGATTAGGTGCAATTTTTTTCGAATACACATGCACTGCTTAATTCAGCGCCATCTGCACAAGAATAAAGTTAACTCTTGTGAATAGGTCATTGAATCATTCACTCAAACGATTCATTAAAAAATGTGGATTAATGTAGTGACCAAACACCACTAAACTCGAAAACACACAACTGTTTTGGGGTGTGCTTCCCGTGCAACGATGTAACTCGCTGCTTAACTACCAGTACAATGCATCATTGAAGAAATCAACTAGCTAGTCACGACTGTTTCCCGAAAGCTATAAATTACAGACATGACATCTGAGGACTATTTCTCATTTTTCTCAGTTATTTTGCTTTATTTCCAGATTCAGTCATAGGCTCGTTCTTACGCACTAGAGCACTAGTTGCGCACTCTTCAAAAATGATGATTTAAATCTCTTGACAAACTAAAAGACGTAAATGACATTTGTATGAATTCTAAATAAAAGACACAGGTTGCACTGAATGTCAGCTTGCTTATTTGGCTCAAGATCAGGATTTGAGTCCACATGTCTTGAAAACAAGAAACTTCTTCTAACCACAGGTCGAGAGCTGTCGTTACACACACACAATTCTGCGATGCTGTTTGCGAATGTTCGGCAACCATAGTCGGCAAACGATGCTTTTGGGAAATGCACCCCTGCTGTGCTTAGTTAAAAAAAAAACTATTTTATTTGGTGAAAACAGTGTAAAAAAAACTGGACAGTTCTCTTACTCTCTAGATCCGGGATATTCTCATCATTTCAGTTCAGTGATTACGGTGAATGTAGGAATGGCTTATGTTCCATAATCACTGTCTTGGATAAGGCATATGGCATTGCATAACTCAGAAGCCACAGAAGAGATTAGATCACTCTATAAAAACTGTGAAAACAAAGAAACCGAGACTAAAGGGCTGGCAGCACAACAAATCAGTCTAGGTCTCTTTCGTTTCCTTTTCTTTGTTCATTCATCCCCAAAAGAGTCCATTACCACAAATAAGTGACCTCTACTGTGTTTTAAAAATAACTGTGATCTGTGGATCCATCTGAAGAGCTGAAGGAAGGATAGTAAGTGTGGAGCGCAGATTTTACACACTAAACCCCGACAATGAAGATCTCAGCTGAATTTAATTACCTTCCTGACAATGAATAGGTAATGTCTGTGAGACCGAGGTCAAAGATAGCCATACAGTAGGTGAAGAACATTTATGGTTTTTAAGAGTCTAACAAGGCGATTCTGATGTGACAGGAGGAACTAAGTCTCTAAGGACTTTACAGAAATACAACAGCAATGTGAGATCTTAGGAAACATAAATTGCAGCTGTACATTTCTTGGTGGAGTGAATTTTTCAGAAATCTCTCACAGCTGTAGTCTGAACTATTTTAGTTGTGTAGAGTATGTCTTCCAGGGAACCAATTAAAAAAGCCATATGTGATTTTCTTTTTCATTTTGAGAGTTAATTCTGCACATCTTTTAATTAGATTTTTGAGCCATATAGCCTATGCAATATAACATGGCCTTATTTCACTTTTATTGTATAATCGTGTATAATAATTAATGTCATGACATTTTTTACCCACCCAAACCTATATTTTTCTTCTGTTGAACACGAAATCTGCTTAGACTGTGCTGTTTGCTTCAAAAAAGGACACAAAAGCACCATTAAAGTAATACAATTGGTCCATTCACTATATTCTAAGTCTTCTGAAGCCATTCAATTCAGTATTCTTGTGAGAAACAGATCGAAATGTAATTGGTCACTTGTTTTGGGACATTTTCCCCTGCAATGTGTTGTTAACCACCGTGACTGAATGACTGAGTCTGTGAGGTAAAATCGAGATCCAGATAAACAAATCGATCAGACCAGATTTGAACCAAATAAAGTGATTCACTGAAAAGATCCAACTCAAAAGAATGATTCATTTATGAACCTCAAACCTGTTCTTCTCTGATGAACTCTCATAAATAATGAGAGTTAGGGCAGCTCCCAAATTCGATTTTGGTAAATTTGTCCAAAATAGACCAAATCATCCTATTAAGATACAGGTGGGTGGATAGTACATTAATAAATGATAGAATCATAGATAGAATCAATAATCTTAAATAAAAATGTGAACTATTCCTTTAACTTGTTCTGGAAACATATTTACACTTCAGAAGAATTAATTTGTAAATTGTAATGAAAATCCGGTTACACTTTATTTGAAGGTGTCATTGTTACAGAGTAATTATATATTTAAGTACTGAGTAATATTACGCATGTACTTACTATAGGGTTAGGGTTTGGTTTAGGGTTAGTTGCATGCAATTATGAATAATTTACTGCTATGGTAAGTATATGTAACATATGTAACAAGGACACAGTAAAATAAAGTGTTACCGAAAATAATTAATATGCGATATTCAGGATTCTTCTGAAATCTGTAAGATTTCCCTTTAGTGTACAGTTGCATGGTTTACGCAATGCTTTCTAATGCAAGAAAACGTAACCGTGTGAGAATGATTATTTGTAAATGTCACTCTGCTCCTCTGAGATTCAGCCTTTTCATGGATACTTATATATAGATGGTGAGGAAACGAGGGACCCACTCGACGAGAGAGGCCTTTTAGAGAGATATTTTTATTCATAAATAAGGCTCTTAGTCCCTTTAGCCGAGCTGTAGAGGTCTGCCTAACCCACTCCCACATACAGTATACTCCAAAACAACTTTCATAATACACTACACACACACACACACACACACACACACACACACACACACACACACACACACACACACACACCACACACACACACACTTATAAACAGTCTGACTCATGCTCTCTGGGCCCAAACTGCATCTGGCGGTCCACAACTTTTGTGTTTATAATAGCCCTACACACACACACACACACACACACACACACACACACACACACACACACTCAGAATACACTCATGTTTCTAAGCCATGTTCTGAACCATCCTGCAATATATATAATAATAACAAATAAATAATAGAAACAAAAACGTGTAAAACACACAAAGTCTGATGCTTGAAATATATTTGAGAGAACAAAATGAAATAGGTCTGAAATAAATGTATGAAGGAAGGAAGAACGAAAGAACGAAAGAAAGAAAGAAAGAAAGAAAGAAAGAAAGAAAGAAAGAAAGACAGAAAGAAAGAAAGAAAGAAAGAAAGAAAGAAAGAAAGAACCTTGCACCCACACACACACACAATATGATTATCAGGACAGAAATAATCTTGACAATTTTGACATGTTATGGCCCTAAAAAAAAAAAAGATGTATTTTTGAATAAAGATCCAGATTGGGCTTATTATAGTTAAAGGTTTACGTTATAAAACTAAAAAAAAAAAAAAAACACAAAACAACTTTTAGTTACTTGAAATATGTTTTAGTTAGTTAAAAATGTTAACAGAAAAAGAAAAACTATGCCAAAATTGTTTAGTTTTATGTTAATAAAAATGAATAAAAGTGACAAAAACACACAACAAAATGACTAAATCTTAAACTTAAATTAAAACGAAAAAGGGAAACATAAAATTAAAAATTCAATAATACTAAAATAAAATCCTTCAGATGAATACTCATCTCATCAGATTCTCTCTCTCTCTCTCTCTCTCTCTCTCTCTCTCTCTCTCTCTCTCTCTCTCTCCGCAGCTCTGCATGGATCCTGGACTCTGTTTGGGCTCAGGGCTCTGATCTTTCATCCATAGCTAGTTTTCTCTCTCACCCCTTCCAGCCATCAGCTCTTTCTAAACACGTCCTTCCCCTCACATTGTTTTGGAGAAAACTCATGAAGTCCATACCAGCAAACACAAGGAGGTAGACTCAAACCCCCTGCTCATCCTCTCTTATCGCTCTGCTTTCTTCTGAGAGATTATTGCCGCACTATTGATGGAGGTTTTCCTTCTCAGCTCAGCCATATGTTCTTGTTCCAAGATTGATGGAGCTGCAAGAGAAACCCTGAAAATCATCCGCATTTTCTGTTTAGTGCAGCCATTTTCCACAGATGCTTTTGTCCTCTGCACAGTGTGAAAACCATCTCTGCGACGGATCAACTCATGGATGGAAATGTTGCATAATTCTGTGGTGCTTGAAATCCATCAATTTTGGCAGTCAGATTTAAGAGTACCTGTCTCTTTCAACACTCAATTAACCATAATGGATGTTCAAATGAGCACAGTCTTTATTTCAATGGTTCAGGATTTTAATCCAGTCAATCTGTGCTCTGTTATATAAACTGTGTTGTTTGCATCAAGCATGTTTTTAATGCTATCAGAACAGACCTGAGACCTATTTTGGGGCTGCAACCAGAGAAGGAGCACCAGATCTCTGTTAGCAGCTTTTCTGTACAGATGTGGCCTTAAAAATGCATGTTTTTCGTGATAAGACTGAGAAATCATGTTCCAGCAGAAAACTGCTGTGGGTGTCAGATTACTTTCACTCAGTAGATAAACTTATAAATGCTCATCCATAACAAACACATCCTCACTGCATCATGTATTTGAGATTCACCAACAATAAGTCTAATAAAAAATGTAATGCGAATAAGTGAAATAGAGTGAAATGAATGGAAAAGGAAAATATTTAATATTTAATATTTAAAGGAGAATATTTAAATTGGAAAAGGAAGAAAAAGAGTTGTCTCGTGTCGGAGGTAGGGATGGCGTCTCACACGAGTGTCGCTCCGGCATGGGATCAGGTGTGCGAGTCAGTAGCCGCGTTTCCATTACCCTTCAAATTGCGCAAATTGAAATTGCGAATTGAAAATACGCTTAATGGAAACTTTCGCAAAAACTCCCATTTATCGCAAAAAAGTTTTTACGCTCGCATGAGGAGGTTTTTCAGGCAATTCGAAAAATAAATATTTCACAAAACTGCAATGGAAACAGTTTTTGTGCATTTATAGGTCAGCTGACGTAGATGACGAGGTGTGTTTGGACAGAATACGAGACATGAGTTCTTTATTAAATTCATATAAGACAAAATAATTACAGAAATAATGGATTCTAAACCTATAAAATAAATGCCACAATCAAGACCTCGAAGCAGATATGAGGGAGAAACACCCAGAAACTCCTCATATGTGCCGCTCACAAGTATAATAAGGGTCGTTCCTTACCATTAATGCTTGGAAAACACAAATAGGCCTACATCTCCTTCGATTAATAATAATGGCTAGTGCAGTGGCTGGGATTAGTAGGCTACTACATAAACCTGTCCGTTGCCATGGTTTTTGGAATGACTTTACTTATCGCAAGAGGGAAAAAATTAAGTTTTAGTCGCATAACATCGGTTAATGGAAACGCCGCCATTTCGCAATAGTTTTTTGTCGACATTTAGAAAGTTGTGCGCAAATCTGTAATGGAAACGCGCCTGTGACCCGAGCAGGTGTGCCTGTAGAAGACGTGTTTAAGCCTTGAACACACCAAGCCGACGCCGACGAACTAGCGCTGATAAAAGCCGACTGTGTTCTCGCCTCGCGTCGGGGTAAAAAGCTGCACTTGAACACACAGAGACTGCCGACTGTCAGCTAGAATGCGCGTTCTGCGCCTGCGTGTGAATGAGACAACTGTCTATTTCTGCAGATATATTCGTCTATATTCTTCATTCAAAAAGGGAAACCGACGCTGCCGGCTGCAGAAACACAAACCGTAAACAAAGCAGCGCGTGCTTACCGTTTTGAATATCAATCCTGCTAAACACTTATTTATTCCACTTCATGTTAATATTGAAATATTCGCCAAGGAACACTCAGGTAAGATGACGTTTTGACTTATTTGCTCGCTGTTTTGCTATTATTCTCGTGCACTGACTCGTTCACTAAGCTGAACAGCCAATCAGAGTTCCCTCGTTCTTTTCACCGACGGCCCGACGCCGATTCAACATGGCGCATCATCTCGGCGTCTCGGATGAACAAGGCCATAGTGGTATTTTTGAAGGAAGAAAATCTGGTTAATAGTTTGATCGAGAGCAGGATTTCGGTAAGTGCCACATTTGTTCCTGTTCAACCATTAGTTTCAATCATGACGAAGGTGACTGTTTCTAACGTTCCAACTTTTATTCCTCCTGATGCCGACAATGAACAAGAGCTTTCTTGTTTTGGAAAACTTGCCAGTGGAATTAGCAGTTTCAGTTGGTTGTAGGCTAAACATGCCGCTTTAAAACATGTTTTGTCGTTTAGGCGACAGGTGTACACACAGGGCCGTAGCTAGAGTATTCGGGGCCCCCTGAAAAAATATTGATGTGGGCCCCCACCACCCTCCACCAATATCATATACTGTACAATAGATGAGCATGGAGGCCCACATTTAACAGAAGGTGATGTTGTTGTAAAACCTTTATTTTAAAATTACAACTTAAAAAAAAAAAAAAAAAAAAAAAATTGCAACTAATAAAAAGAAATTGTTAAATAATAATAAAAACAATTTAAAAAAAGTAACAACAAAATAATGTTTTTCCCCCATCAGGGAAACAGTCTGTTATAATTCATAAATCAAAAATTAAATATTTATAAATTGACAAGAATGCAGTCAAATTTAAAAAATAAACTCATTGTCTTATTTTTTAATAAAGATGATATTATTAAATAAAGCTAAAATGTATTCATTCAAGTGCATTCGTGTTTTATTGATGACGTAATAAATGCATAATCAGCCGGCAGGTTAGGTGCATAATGCAATGCGTCGTGACTCGTGTCAATTTTTTAACTCTATTTACAGTAGTGTAAAAAGACAGGGATTTTGAACACGTAATCATTCGGTCGACTGTGGTGCGCGCCACAATTGTCACCACCTTTCACCCCACTAGCGACTGCCCTGTGTGTACATGTTTCTAAATGAACCAATGCTGAGTATCCCCTTTCGCTGTGTTTTGTGTTTTTCAACTTGCCAGTGGAATTAACAGTTTCACTTGGTTGTAAACATGCCGCTTTAAAACATGTATTGTCGTTTAGTCGACAGGTGTACATGTTTCTAAATGAACCAATGTTGAGTATCCCCTTTTGCTGTGTTTTTGAGGGCAAGTCGTACATGATGTATGCGAGCACTATTGGACATGTGAGGCTGTCTTGTCCTCATAGAGCTGAATCTGAGAATGACGCAGGCCCTAGCAATACTTCAGATAAGAGTAAGGAAAACGATGTGCAAAAGAGTAATGTATCAAATGAAGCAGCAATGGTGAATAATGAGGATCAGAATGTGGATTCACATTTGAAGGAAGGAATGATGATAAAAGATTCGTCCCCTAATAATGAAAAAGATACCGAGGAAGTTTCTGGTAGTGAGACAAAACAGGGAAAAATGAATAAAGTTAATGTTGGACTGATGTGAGTGTTGAGAGAAGCACTGTGGCACAGGGGTCTGAGCAGGGTGATGCCGTGGAGAGGTCAGAGAATATAGGCCAGAAGAATGAGGATGCGAACAGTTTGAAAGGTGAAGTTTTGGAAGGAGGAAGGATAGTAACTTCGATTAAGAAGGTGCAATCAGAAATGGATGATGACGACGATGATGATGATGATGATAATGGTGGTGGATTGTCTGATTTCTCAGATGTGTCAGATGTTTCCCAAATAAGCTGTGAGCAGGTTTATTAACTAGATGAAATAAATCAATTCTTGGATGAAACCTTTGGAAAATCTGTTGATGTGCAGAATTATTTTTCTGATCTGAAGAGGTTTGAGACTTCTCTTCGTTACTGGCAGAGGAAGGTTGGAGAAGATGAACTCAGTCAGAGAAAAAGATTTAGTTTAAAAAAGTTTCATGCAAAACTGCGAAGGGATAAAACCCCTATAAAAAGTAAATTCAAATAATTGAATCTATGTTTTACATATCACTCAGGGTGACTTTACTGTACTCTTTATTTCTCTCTGTCTCTCGTTTCTGTCTCTTTATATATTCTATGGAGATGATAAGGGTAGCCTTTTTAAATATTAACGGGGAGAGACGGGAGCAAGGGAGCAAGAGAGCAATGGTGGCAGAATTGATTAATATTAAGAATGTAAAAGTTTATTTTTTTGCAAGAAACACGTACAGATTGTAAAAATGAAGTAGAGTGGTGTAGATGGTGGGAGGGGGAGAGTGTTTTAAGAGTAGCTATTCTCTTTTCAAAGAATTTGAACTTGAAAATTTTGTCAACTGAATAAATAGAAAAGGATAGAGTTCTAATGGTCACAGGAGAAATAAATGAGTTAAAATTTCTTTTCATAAATGTTTATGCTCCAAACAATGGATCAGATCGTGTTGAATTGTTTAGAAAGTTGCAGAGTTCAATAAATAAATGTGATAATGATTCTTGCATAATAATGGGTGGTGATTGGAATTGCATAACACATTTTCTTTTAGATAGGAACAGAGAGGAGTCTCATTCACCATCCAGTAATGCTCTATTATTAAAGAGTTTGAGTTAATGGATGTATGGAGGAATATGGATCAGATAATTAGACAGTATACATGGGTTAAAATACTAGACTCTAATGTAACTGGAGCAAGACTAGATAGAATATAAGTAAAACAAATATGAATATAGTATCCAATGCTAAAAATTTCCCTAATGGTTTTGTTCACTAATCATATTGCAACCATAGATTAAGTAGAACATTACTACTTTAGCACACCCCAGGTTTTATTGCCATTTTAATACTAAATTGCTGCAGGATAGGTCTTTTTGTGAAAAATTTGGTGATTTTTGGAAAATGTGGAAATTTAATAAAGGTAATTTTGAAAAAATGACACAGTGGTGGGAGATGGGGAAAACACAGATAAAAGTTTTTTTGTCAGAATTTTTCCTACAATACTACTGTGTGTGTAAAAAAGAAAATTGAGCAGTTGGAAAAAGGAAATTATAGGCATGGAAAGTGTGATGGATGTAAATGTTTTGGGTGTATCCAATGATTTAAAGAGTAAGAAACTTGAATTAAGATCCATCTTAGAGGAAAGAGCGAAGGACGCTTTAATTAGAGCAAGCAATTCTTCTATCAAGGACATTGACTCTCCCACTTCTTATTTTTTTAATCTGGAGCGTAAAGTTGCACAACATAAGCGTATACTTCACCTGCGCAAGGACAATGGAACAACAACATCAAATCCAAAGGATGTGAAGAAAATGGCAATGAATTTTTATGCTGAATTGTGTGGACATACTGACTGTGACTGAGAATATGGCACAATTATTACAAGGGCTTCCAAAGTTGCAACCTGGGGATTAGAAAAAGCTTGATTCTATGATTAACTTCAATGAACTTTCAGATGCAGTTCAGCAACTTTTCACAGGGCGTGCACCAGGAACAGATGGTTTACCTGCTGAATTTTACAAGACTTGTTGGACTGTTTTAGGTGAAGATTTTTATGGAGTTTGTTGTGAATGTTTTGAAAAAAGGCACGTTACTTACCAACTAGCTGTCAGAGGGCTGTCATCTCTCTTATACCAAAAAGTGGAGGTCTAGGATAACAATTGGCGCCCTGTTTCTTTGATGTGCTCGGACTATAAAATATTGGCAAAAGTTTTAGCCAATAGGTTAAAAAAATATTTACATATTGTGGTCAAAGTAGAGCAAACATATTGTATTCCGGGTCGCACAATCATGGACAATTTGTTTTTAATAAGAGATGTCACTGATGTGTCTATTAATGAAAATTGCAACGTGAGATTTTTATAGATCAGGAGAAAGCTTTTGATCGGGTGGGTCATGAGTACATTTTTAAAGTCCTGGAATCATTTTTTTTATTTCATGGATACATTTGTTGTACAAAGGGGCTTCAATAATGCTTAGGGGAATGGTTTGACTTATCCATCGCCTGTAAAAAGGGGTAATCGACAGGGGTGTCCTCTCTCAGGGCAACTATATAGCCTAGCAATTGTGCCCCTTTTATGCAAATTAAGAAATTAATTAAAGGGTTTTATTGTTCCAGGAGACCCAAAGGAGTCGAGATGTTTTGTGTCGGCTTATGCTGATGATGTAACTGTTTTTGTTACTGGGCAAGAAGATATGCAAATACTATGTGAGAGTTTGGATGTTTACGAGAAAGCGTCTTCGGCTAAAGTCAATTGGGAAAAAAGTAGTGGTTTTATTGTGGGTCAGTGGGAAAATGGTGGGCCACCTCCACTTCCTGGGGGATGAACGAAGAAAAGTGGTTTTGCTAAATTACCTTTTGGGATCAGCCATGATGGTAATTTGGAGGACACGGACACATAAGATCTTGGGTCCTGGTTCAGTCGATGCAGAAAGAGTTCTGAAAGGGATGGTGGCTGCTCGAATTATTATTGAGTTTGCTTATTTCAAATTAGTTCATAATATCATAGATTTTTCTGCAATATGGTCTGTGGGAAGTTTTTTGTGTGAAGTCGGGGAGGATGAAATATTGATTTTAAAGATGTAATGAAAGGACTGTAATCTGTATTGATTTAATGTTTTCTTTTTATGTTTTTGTAGACTTTTGAATGACATATTGGAATGAAATATGATAAATGATAAAATAAACATGTTACACCTCTCTCTCTCTCTATCTATCTATCTATCTATCTATCTATCTATCTATCTATCTATCTATCTATCTATCTCTCTCTCTCTCTCTCTCTCTCTCTCTCTCTATATATATATATATATGGTATGTGTGTGTGTGTGTGTGTGTGTGCGTGTGTATAGAGTCTTACTACATGAATAAACCTTGCATTTATATAAAGAGTGAAACAGAATAAAAAAAATCAATTCTAAATCATTTTTTATTTATTTTTTGCTTGCCTTTCTACTCTCGACAACAAATGCCATTCAAGAAAAAATCTTTTAAATTACATTTTCATTTTTGACACTTGAGCAAATAGTGGATGATCAGTTTTGATCTTTGTCTATAATAATTGGCTAAAATCTCTTGAATGCCCTGTTTTCTGAGCTCTTCATGGAAAACAATGGTAGCTTTAAGGCTTGTTGTGTGATTCAGTTGAAGGAGTCTTGTTTTCTAGTCTGTTTTCTAGACTCTTAAATAGATTGCAGCATCAGAAATGTCTGGAGGACTGCAGAAGAAACTTTTCAATGTGGGAGGGTTAGACTTGACCAAGGGATTTGATCTAGGACTGTTGTATAAGTCTAACACATGATTATTTGATGCATACTAGACTGATCCTGCACATCTCTGATAGAGAAACCAATCGGGTTCAATTCTCAGGGAACTCCAATGCTGATAAAAATCCTGATTAAAAGCACTGTCAATTATTTTGGATAAAAATGTCTCCCAAATGCATGAATGTAATTGCAGCTGAGATGTATAATTAAAATTGTGTTGAAACAGACAACGGAACTCAAAATGTTTGCTAAGACCTTTATAGTCTTCTCTTTTATGTCAGAATTAAATCAGATACAAAAGCTACTCACATATAGGCCCATTACTTGCACATCTCTGTATGATTAAGAAAAACACATTAGCATCTACTTCAGATGTGGACAGAATCCATCCATGACCATCACCGAATGTGTTTTAGTAATGTGTCTTTTATACCGTATCTGACTTTTACTGAGGTCAAGTGCCATTTGACTGTGATCCAATCATTGTAAATGCATGTTAACTGCAGGTGTAAAGAAGCCCAAGTCGTGTATAGCTGACTTTGTAATGATCCCATATATTTCTCTCTCAATCCGATGCAGAATCACTGGCTCTCGGTGGTGCATTTCTCTCCCTTGCCAACTTAAATTTGCACAAACAAACAGCAATAACAAGTCTGTTCTCTGCGTTTCATTGCATTTCTTAATAGTGCATGACTTCTTGACAACACCGCAGTCTGTGCTCTTTCTTTTCATTTGAATCCTCTTAGAAAAGAAATTTCAAAGTGTTGCATGTTAGGAATTTACTAGGAAAATATAATTTCTATTGGACATAATGTTTTGACTGTTATATTGCTAATTTTATAATCAGTTGAATGAATATTCTGTATGTTATTCAGCAGTATTCATTATCCGTTTCTCATTGCCAAATATGGTAATGAACTGGGAATCGGGAACAGCCCTAGTCACTGGTCTGATATTTGTTTTTGAAACAATGAGAATAGAAAGGAAGACCAACTTATTGATTGTATAAATACGTACATCCTGATATCATTGGACCACATGTTTTCATATAAATATATACCTCTGAAAACCAGTGGACATATGTGGTGGCCCTGTTCACAGTCTAGGTGGAGTATATAGGCCTATTTGTTGGGTGAACATCACTTCCAGAAGACTCTATGTCTCCAAAAGCTATTTACACACTTAAGTCACATTTAAAAATGTATGCATTATATAACAAAATGTCAAACCATCTGATTTATTTTAAAGAAAGATAAGTATTCCACACACAAAAAAAGTTAGGCTTGAATTGATCAAACAAATGATAAAGGCCTGTTGGATGCCGCTTGAGTTAAAGAGGTGTAAAGAGGTGCTTGAGGTGTATAACAGCTTTGACAACTGTAACCAGCAGGCTAATAAAATATAAAACTGCGTATTATAGTATTAAAGTGTTTATAGTGATTATTATTAATAATACATTTTATCCAGGGATGTCCCGAACAGGGTTTTTTTTGTGCCCCTGAGTCATTTAGTATTGAATATCTGCCTATATTGAGTCCTGATCCGATATATGCTTGGTTCACACTTTTTGTATTTTATATGTTGAATAAACAGAATAACTGAAACAAAAAGAGAAAAAAAAGTGGAGATAAGGTTAGAAAGCTTGAAGCTTGTGGTGCCAAAATGCCAGTCTGTCAGTCCGAAGCCAGACACAACCCATAGTAATGTGTTATGGCATTGCCACGTTTAGCAAATTTGATCTACACCTTTATAACGAATCGCTCGAAAATAATTTATTTATGTTTATTTTCAACTGCAATCAGACTTTCATAGCGCATTGCTTTGACCTTCTATTCCTTTTAATGGCGGTTTGGCAAACCCACTCCACACTGCCACCTACTGGACGACACCCGCGTGACAGCCAGGGTTAACTGTTGACGAATAATTGTCATTTCTTTTAAAAAATCACTGATGAAAACGAGACGATAACTAAATAAAAAAAATGTTGATTGACGAACGCTATAATGAAAATCTATTGACATTTTTGACACTATTGATAAAAATGTAAAGGAGAGATGGTTTGGGAAGAGATCCAGTCAGAGCTGATGTCTGGAAGATGATGCACACATTTGAATTGTAACGTGCTTATCTATCCGACAGGACATAAGTTGCCACAAACTTGCTGCATGTCTCATAAAACGTTCAAAAATGTAAACGTCTGGGAGAAAGAGAAGAGTGGACATTTGGATAAATCTGAAAAAGTGTGACGATGCGAAAGAGAGCTCAATTCAGTCTGGTTTTCTGTGCGGCGACAGAAAGACGTCACGAGTACTGACTTGAGCTCTTTCGTGTCTTTATGCGCTTGACTGGAATCAAAATGTCAGTTTTGGCCAGTATTCACGTAAACACAGTCGGTTATGTCATAAGTGAACGTAAACATTTGGGAGGATGTGTATTAGTTTATCGGTCTATTGGATCTGTGTATTTGACCTTAAAGTGACAGTAGTCTAATAAACCGGCTGCTGCTGTCCGTCATTAATGTTAATCAAACAACAAAAGAGAAAATCACTCAATGCTCTTGACTGGATAACTTTAATAAGGATTAAAATATATTTAACATATACAAAAATATATATCTGCTTGAAAGAAAGATTGTTGTATGCGAGTTGCCATAAAGAATGCATATATAATTAATTAAAAAGAAGACCATGTTCTTGTTTCTGTGTGAGAAGTGGTTTTATTTAACTTTAAGATAAAGACATGTTATATGTCACAGCAGTTAAAATCTGAGTCTGTAAAAATATCATTTATATTAACAGGTTAATGGATGTTTTCTCCAGGAGTATATTATGAGTTCAGACATTTTAGAGAAATGCTTAATTGATACTTTACAATTGAACTAAACCAATTAGATTTTAGTCAACTAAAACAATTTAGATGACTAGTCAAAAGATTATGACTAAAACTAAATTAAAATTTGCTCTCAAAATGAACACTGGTGACAGCTGATGGAAAATAAAGAATCAGGCTAAGGATAGCCAATACCGATCAGTTAAAAAATGCTTAAACATCCCCGATACCATCCTTTGACCGGCTCAGGACATCCCTATACCTGTTTAATAGACATGGGTGTCTTTAATCATATTGCTGTGGCCACATTCTATAAACACAACCCTTGTGGACATGTATTAAAGAAATATCATAGTCTGGAGGATTTTAGGCTTTCTTACAATGGTAAAATCATTGTAACGCAAAGATGCATTTTACTGAGGGATTACGCTGCTTATTTGAGTTTCACAGGCAATATCGCTTGTATTGTGCAAAGAAATGAAATATCACCCTATTTTCGACGCAATGTGACAAAACTGTAAGCCGCCTGGCATTTGAACCGTTGCATATTGTTCTTATTAAACCATTTTATTTGTCGTTAAGCAACTTTCAGGGAGCATGAAGACGGATGATGAGGAACATGCCCTAGTAAGCATCAGTTAAACTCAGAGGTATTATGAATTGATGTGTGTTCCCAACGCAGTCAGCTGTGTCAGGCACACTAGGGCTTTTTCCTCATCAGAACTTGATGTGTGATACATTTAGAGAAATGTAAGTAACTTTTATGTGACCCAATTTCTGCAGATAACTAATTTCCTCTCATCTTTGAATAATGCATATGTACGTGGGCAGAAGGAGCACCGGCTCGCAACATATGGCTAGAACAAAGCATATTGTTAAAGATAATTAAGGGAACAAAACTTCTCAGAGACAAGCAGAAAAACTCTCAGCATCTGCTACTGTAAAATAAAAAAAGAAGAATGTCCTGAATCCGTTACACAAACAAACAAACAAGAAACTACGCAAGCAGTAATAA
Organism: Squalius cephalus; assembly: GCF_949319135.1. Classification (NCBI taxonomy): domain Eukaryota; kingdom Metazoa; phylum Chordata; class Actinopteri; order Cypriniformes; family Leuciscidae; genus Squalius; species Squalius cephalus. The sequence goes on along the minus strand of NC_137127.1, from coordinate 45,779,019 downwards.
GTTAGTAATAAAAAATAAATAAATAAATGAAACAAAAAGTGATTAGCACAAATGCCCTGACATTTGAAACCTTCAAGTAAATGTATTCAGATAATCTACACTTGAGTTTAACTTGCAACAAAAGGCGGGAAATGATATAAAAACAAACAGCACAAAGAACCTAAATGTGTGTCCTGTTCGATGATATGGAAGAAAAAAGCCACTTGTTTATTCAACGATATTCTCGCCTATAAATCATCATCATCATTAATCAGCTGCCCTAAAAGAGTAACCACACACATTGCATCTTGCAATGGGGGAATTTAGTTTATTCCCCATGTACAAACAACAAAACCAGTATTCAATTATACGTTTCTTTATTCATTTTATTTATGTAAATTGCCTGCATATAATATTATTCAGTGAAAATGACTTGTCATTGGTGAGATCCCTCTAAACTGCAGATAAACTCTCAGCAGGGGGTGAAGTCTTCTTTAAAGTCTCTTATCCTCTCACCTTCATCCATAATTTAGTTGTACAGTTTTTGTAGAAAGCATTTGTGTTTTTGAAGTCTGCATGCCTTATAGAAAATACCCTGTTCAGAAAGTGTATAGAACTTGCGTTAGGGTTCATGCTTTAAAGCAGTTCTTCGGACCGCTTGGAAATAGGACTGACAGTCTCACGCGCGTGGCCTCAAACTTGCACACAAATCAAATGTGATAGAGACAAAATATGAGTCCAGGAGTGCGGACAGGGCAAGACTGAACTCAGCAGGTCAACCAATCTTTCACAGAGACAATGCATGTGCAATTTTTCCATTCTTCGCCGTTATTTGAGTGTGCTGCAGGTTTACATACTGTGCGTCTCCCCCTGCAGCGGTTGTGCTTATGTCTGGTGCACCAGCAAACGTCTTCCAGCCTTCAAATTGTCTCAAATTCAAGCCGAAACACATGCAATAATGCACTTCAATAAGAGTCAAGGCCCGTTCACACCAAAGACGATAACTATTATAAAAAATATCATTGGAATTAGGGCTGGGCGATATGGCCAAAATTTCATATCCCGATATAGCTCATTTGATATCCCGAAAACGATATACATAACGATATAGCAATTTTTCTGTTAATTCAGTTCATGAATAGTCTATATAAAATTGCAATGTGGAAATGCAGTTTGAAATGATATACAAAACAAATAAAAGGTAGTAGGGACGAAATATTTATTTTATTTATTTATTTATTGCAGCGTCTGTGTCTGGAGTTTGTTTTGAGGGCTTACGTCACCACTCGACGCTGCTTTTGCTCGTTGACTTTCTCTGTATTATTTTTCGTGGTTCTTGCGCAGGTGATAAAATAAATTAGTATTGTTGGAGTCCGTTGTTGGCACTGGGAGCTGGCAAACTTTACAAACAACTGTTGTCTGGTCCACGTCGGTCTTCTTATATCCAAACCACATCCATGCGACAGAAGTCGCCCCTCTTTTAGGTACAAGCTCCTCGGTTTGGGTTGGCTGGTCATCTTGTTGAGAATTACCCTGGTCTGAACCGCGTCTACTACCGTCTTCCTCCATGTTTGTTTATGTATTGCAGCGTGCATGGGCATGCCGTGAGGTGCATCTTGACGTAAAATTCTGCCGTAAAACGCCTTATCGTGGCGTAAACGATAGAGCCTTATATAAAACGATAGACATTTTCTATCGTCCAGACGATATATTTCGTCATATCGCCCAGCCCTAATTGGAATCACTCTTAGAAGGATTTATTTTTTTCCAGGTAATGAATGATAAAGTCATTGACAGCCAATCAGAATCCACTTGAGTTTAGAGGGCTCACGCTTTTAAGGCAGCAAACAACACAACTGCATGTGCGTGGATGCCAATATAGTTATCATTATAGTTATTCGTCTTGGTGTGAACGGGCCTTCGGGGGAAATTGATCATTATAATGCGTAATTATAATGCAGATAAAACATACAATAGAATAGCTTAAAGAAACCGACACCGCGGGCCTTCGCCGTGGTTAAATACACAAGCGTTGCGTTTGGCTTCATATTTCTCGTAAGAGTCTTTGCATCGGGATTCTATTAAAGCTGCTTTTCTGTTACGGTTCGATTAAGAGGTTTGACCTCCGGGTCGTTCATTTGCGGTGGGACTGATGTGTACAATATATGGCTACTATTTCGTCCTTGAGGTACAGGGCGTTGATCGATACCATGAAAATCTGCACGACAAAGTTTATAAAGCTAAAATAGAGTATGTGTAGGCGTCAATAACGTGTGCGGTATAAATATACGGATTCTCATCTGTTTGTGCGTCTAACCTTGATCTACACATCAGCTCGGCTCTCTAGAGGGTCGTATTGCATGGATTTTGCAAGGATGTCTCTCCATGCAAGGGGAAAGAAGCTTGCCAGTCACTACAAAGTCCTTGAGTCTGTTCAGAGCAGGGTTTCCCTCAAGGGTTCTCCTCTAAACGGTTGGCGGAGCCATTGTTTGTCTCCGCCGGCTTCTCGCCGTCCTTCTCCGTGTCGTCCCGTGAGGTTTGGGTGGAGAAGGGGTCTGGCGTGTGTTGCCTGAGGTCGGGGCTGAGGAGAGGCAGGTGAGGGAGGAGTGGGCTCTCTTTTAATCGAGCGGACAGTTCTTTAGCGCTACAGGTGGGGGTGTTGGTCTCGTATATGTCGTGAAAGTTGTTGTAGTCGACTTCGTAGAAGCCCTTTTCCAGGGAAAGCACCGGGGTGAAGCGGTAACCCCACAGCACTTCCGAGTCCAGGTAGGAGCTGCGCGCCTGACACGTCATGCCTGGATACATGGAGGGAAATATGGGCGCAGACACGCACACATGCAGGTACATACAAAGACACATGAACACGTGCGCATGGTTATGTATACACACACACACACGCACAGAGGAAAGAAAAAGGGGAGAGAGGGAGAGAAATCAATTATTTATGAGACAGGCTCTCAATGTTTACAGTAGCTGTACCGGTCAGATGATATTGGAGTTACAAGCTTTTGCGGTGAGATATGGGCCGTATCAGTTCGTGAGCTGCATTTCACATTACGTTCCCATTAAGAGCCAAGAAAAGAAAAGAGCTCAGAAGGTCCATAATGTCTATCACATCACAACAATGTCTTTCAATCAATTTTATTTCAATGACACAATGTTCTCTTCTTTCTGTGATAAAATCGAATCGAATTCCATCGACGTATTGGCATGGGGTAAGATGTGCCACTTTTTACTTGCTTTATGTTGTCTTCTGGGCAACAGGAAATGGTGGTAAGAATAATTAAATCCAATTAATCTCAGTTATATTTCAGGATGTTTGTGATATTTGTTAACTTTATTTTTATTACTTTATTTTAAAAACACGCATCCTGAAATATAATTGAAACTTTGCTGCATGGTTTATGAAAATGCAAATAAAAAGCAGCAAAATTGAACAGGGTAATTGGATTGTTAATTATTAGATTTTTTTTTTGTTTTGTTCAAATTTATTGATTCTTGTATAACAAGCAAAAAAAGAATGACATTCCACTGCGAAATAAAACGTAATTCAATATACGTATAAATGGGTCGATGAATGAGTAATTTTGCACAGGAGTGTTGCGCTTCTCAGACTCGTCACCAATTGTGGGTTTGTGCCCAAGGGAAGTGAAGTTGGCTTGTAAAGCGGATTGTTTTACATTTCCTTTCCTGAAAGGTTTTGGGTGTGAAATAATGTAGCATGAGCTGGAAGCCAAAGGCATTACAGTGATCAAACGGCATATTTCATTTACTATTTGGTGCAGTGTGTGTCTTCAGTTACGGTTATTTGAAAACAGCTTGAAACAGAATTGTTGGCCCATATCGCTAAGTTGTCATGTAAACCTGAGTTAATGTGCTGTGTGCTTCCCACTTCCATATCCATCACGTCCATTTTTCATACACAGAAGACAGGATGCAAAACACAAAAAACAAAACCTCAAGATGATCATTATCCTTTCACGTGACCTCATGCACACCCTCTAAAACAGGATAAAAGGAAATTCCCTAAATTTGTATGTATGTCTTGCATCACCTCAGCAATTTATGTTTTGCCTTAATGGGATCAGAAACTCAAAATCATGCAGTACTTTTAGTGTAGACCTGTAATTACGGAAAAAGTCCAAGTTGTTAATCACTGCCTTTATGTTTTTGCAAAACATTAAGAATAATACTAGACTAAAACCTCATGATTACAGGTATAAGACTCAGTGATGTCGTATATCATAGATAAAACTGTAATTACAGATTATAGAGAATTAAAGCACACCAGCATATAAAGCCAACAGTGTCACAATCTACGTCAGTGGTTCTCAACTGGTGCGTCAAAACCCAAAAATGGTTTGCAGGCCCGTTCTGAAAAGACCACTGAATGCTAATTGGAAAAAGAAATCAGCAATTAATAATATAATCATGCATTGGTAAAAAAATAAAAAGGTACTTTTAAAAGATTTCATTTCTAAGAAATACAAGTAAATTTTTACCTACTTTTGCATAAACAAACTTAGTACTGTGTTGAGTCTCCACTTGATGTAAAATCTGGCTCCTGAAGCAAAACCAATTGAAAACCACTGATCTACAATGTTGCATTGATTGAAACGTAAATGAACGTAACGCTCTGAGAGTCTCTGACTCCCCCTGCTTTTACTTCACATGTTTTAGAGCAGCAAGAGTGTGTGGGAGTGGGTGTAACTCATTTAGCATTGTAGTTTACTCTCTTTTTTCTCTGTGCGTGTGTGTGTTTGAGTGAATGAGAAAGACATGGCGAGGGTGTGTTGATCTCAGTAACCTAACAAAGGCCGGTTTCATGCACGAAGATGCTTTTCAAATCTATAAATAAGGGCACAGCAGCACCTCAAGGCCAGGAGTTCCTATGCCTATTTGTGGAGAACAACGGTGACACTGAAAGCTACTGACACATATGAGTACTATCATTTCTCCTCTGATAAGAAGCACCAATATAGGAGCTGCTGTTGTCTTTGCCATTTTCATCATTTCACTTTAACATACTACATTATGAATTATATTATGATTCTTTTTCTCTGTGTGCTTGGATTACTAAAAGAAATGTAACTCACCTGGGTAATTAAACAAATCTGTATTCACTTATCTTATTGTTCATGAGTGGCAAAGACATGAGAAGTGAAAATCACCGCCTTCAGAGGACGCCAGAATTCTCCACAGGTTTGTCTGAGCTTTAAATGAAAATCCAGCACTAATAGTCAGCGTTCAAATTTAAACTGTTCAAGCACACATCAATAACCTTTAAACTGCCTCCGCAGTTCCTCCCTTAATCAACACAACACCTCATAAAGTCAGCCTTTAAAAATCGATATTAGTTATAGAACATTAATTCAAAGCAAGTTCTTTTCTGTGGGTTTGAGACTCATTAATAGCAAAATGAATGGAAAGTTAATGGGCTCTACTTAAAACTCAGAGAGGCCTATATCTTAATGCCATCAGACATATTTAGTAGATGCTGGCTGGTTATGAGCACTCAATGGGCTGCTGTGTTTTAGGCATTTATTATGCTGATGAGAAGACAAGCATTCAATGGCAGGTTATTTTTCTCTAATAGGTAATAATCCCGATTGATTTTAAATCCATATTGTTAGACATTTGTGATCTGCTTCTAAACTTTAAGTGTTAATTGTACTGCATAATAGCCAGTTCAGAAGCTATACCAATGACCAATTTTAAATGCCCTATCTAGGCATCAAGTACTAATACGTAGCACTCCTCACATGAAGCGCACCAGAGCGCATTTATTTATTTGAAAAGAGTTTGGCTTAAGGATGTTGCTAAAATATCATAGCAAGCACATGTGGTAGAACAGTCAGTTTGAACTATTTGCTTTTTTTCTGAAGAATTGTTTTGATGATTAACATTTCATAACATGTCTTCTCAGCAAATAATGTATGCAATGCTTCTAAAAGAAGACATCTTTAAGAGGTAGCATAATCAAAAGGTAGCAAATTAAGCTTTTAAAGGATTACTTCAGAATTAAAATTTCCTGATAATTTACTCACCCCCACGTCATCCAAGATGATTATGTCTTTCTTTCTTCAGTCGAAAATAAATTAAGGTTTTTGAGGAAAACATTTCAGGATTTTTCTACATATAGTGGACTTCAATGGGAACCAACTGGTTGAAGGTCCAAATGTGAGTTTCAGTGCAGCTTCAAAGTCTCGACACGATCCCAGCCGAGGAGTAAGGGTCTTATCTAGACAAACCATCGAAAACACACACATTTATATACTTTTGAGCCACAAATGCTCGTCTCGCACTAGCTGTGATGAGCCACACATTATGTAATCACGTTGAAAGGTCAAGCGTGACATAGGCGGAAGTACAGACCTAGTTTTTACAAAGCGAATGTGCAAAGACTACGTCAAATGCCTTTTACAAAATAAAATACTACATAAAAGGTAAAACGATGACGGACGATTTTGAATTTGGAGGAGAAAATGAGATGGAGTTTTTCGCCCTACCCTACATTTTCCGTCAGGTTGTGGACGTGCAAGAAGAGCATTTGTGGTTAAAAAGTATATAGATTTTAATTTTTTTTAGAAAATGAGCAATGGTTTGTCTAGGTAAGACTCTTATTCCTCAGCTGCAGAGCCTTTGAAGCTGCGTTGAAACTGCAATTTGGACCTTCAGGTCCACTATATGGGCAAAAATCGTGGAATGTTTTACTCAAAAACCTTAATTTCTTTTCGACTGAAGAATGAAAGACATCAACGTCTTGGATGACATGGGAGTGAGTAAATCATCAGTAAATTTTTATTCTGAAATGAACTAATCCTTTAAACTGCTGCCTATGTAGTCAGCTCACAATAGCTTTTGGAACAGAGTGTCTCAAATATGTTTGCATGTCTTGTTCTGCAGTGTGATGAATCTTTCATCAGGGAAAAGCTGTTGTTCCCGATCGTATCGTTCAGGATCAAGCACATTTCTAAAATGAAAACTGCTTATGTAGCAACAATTATATGATGCAAATTACATCTGACTAACCATCATTACAGTCTTGTCACGTTCATGCAAATTGCAAGCAGTACTCGAGAGACTCACTATAGAACTCCTGACCCTCACTACTGGAAAAATAATAGACTAGACCAAAGCGGCTATCCATCATCTCTGGCACATGCCAGGGCTGAATTAAAGCATTGCTAAATTTGACAAATCAGACACCTGGTTGTTTGTGACCTTATTACACTCACCAGGTCATTAGCTCTCTGTACTGCACATCTAAAGGAAGCCATCATCCCTCATTAGCAATGACTTCGATCTGGTCAGCGAGCCTATTTGTATAAGCTTATCCTGGCCAACAGCACCCTGATCTATACCTGGTGATCTGTCAAAGGTGTAATTTACACATACTTCTGTAGATCAAAGGCATCATAGCACATCACTATTGACATGTGCTTACGTAGGCACATCTCTACAGGGGAAAGTGGAAAACATTTCAAAGTGACAGGAAGGTTGAGGAGACTGCTGATATGTCATATGGCGTCTAGGGCCCAGAGCAAGGTTAGTGTAAGATTAAATTCCTCCCATTAGATCCTTGGATAAATCAATCAATAAGAATTGCATGTTTGTGGTATAAAAACCTCCAAACATGCAAATTTTTGCATTATGAATGCATGAAATCATACAATGCTTTTCACCTTTTCTTTGCTGAATCCTCATTGGTATTCACTGCAAAACAAGCAAAAAAAATTGGATGCCTTCACGGGGAAGCATGTATAATGAATTGGATTTAGATTAGCAGTGTAAGTTCTTTTTGGACAAAGGCCCAATAAGTAATTTGAATTGCAAACATTCACCTGATATATCTGATAAACCATGGGAAATGTTTCAGCCTGGGAATGAATCTGCAATTAGACAATACAGGCCTCTTTATTCCCCAAACAGCTCCAAGAATAAAGAAATCTTCTCAAATCAATATTGCACACAGTGTTCTGCAAGGTTAACGAAGTATCTGAGAATGAGATCTCTAGATAAATCCATCCACTTTCATATATTCAGATGGCATATGTTTGCTGCTAAAGCCCAGGTATTAAACTGGTATTGCTTAACCTAGTAAAGACTGTTCCTAAATAATATTACATTGATTTGCGTTAAGCAGACTATGACACATTTTTTAAGTAATGGACTGAAAATGAGATGGCCCTGAAAACTGAACAAACTGTCTCAGGACTGCTACAGTAACTCCCCATTAATAGCATTATTAATAATCAATCTGAATGCCACAACACCCTGGGCTCTTTGTTGTGTAATGTGTATTAGGCTACGTGCACACTGCAAACCTTAATGCTCAGTACTGATTTATTGTTCAGATCAGATTTTTGTTTTGTTTGTTTGGCTGTTCACATTATCTTTTAAATGTGGCCAATATCAGATTCGAGTGTTAAAGCAACGCTAAATAACTTTTTTTACCTTAAAATAATGTTTCCAAAATCGTACCAGTGGTTAATCAAGTCGTAACAGGATGAAAGGCACTTCTCGATTCGCTTTGCAGCCCTATATCTGCTATAACCGCACTATGCAAGTTTGCCAGATCGGGTCGCGTTTCTGTACAAATTTGACTTGCTTTACGGCAAGCGTTACAAGTCATTATTTTGTTTTTCTTCGTTTCTGATGTCGCAATACATCATACTTTCATAAAATCATGCACATTACTCTACCTTGTCTGTGGACATCATTCATTCTAAAGCTGGATAAACAGCGAGCGTGCGTGCGACAGTAGGCTGCGGGCGGGGAAATTATTTACGACAGCGGTAATGGACAATTCCGCTTACAACCTGTAGGGGGACCGAAGAGGAAAAGTTCTTTAGTGTTGCTTTAATTGGTTACGGTCCTGAACTGACCCGCATGCACACAAGAACGATAACGGCACGCAGCACACTGTCATACGGAAGTAAACACAGAGGTTACTGAAGCCAGCATTTACGTGTTTATTTATATATAGGTGATGTGCCGCAAAAGCCAGCGAATTTGTGCGCAGGCGATAAGGAGGACGCAGACGAGGATGAGCAGAAAGACAGCATTGAGCAACTTTCTTCTCGAACAGTCTCAAGTTTTGCTTGTATAGAGCTGTCACCGTGATCATTATGAGTATAACAGCTCACCATCCCATCAGCACAGAATTGTGATGAATGTCGATCTAGAGTGGCGTAAAAGTCGCATGAATTCCGATATGACTGTTCAGACCGAGGTCGCATTGCAAAACATCCGACCTACATCTGATTTAGGACCCAACCCAATCTCATGAAATGTGTCTCTATAGCACGCATTGTATTTATCGTGCAATGTATTTTTTACGTGCATATGATATGCACTGTAAACCCCTTCGGTAGGATTAATGGTGTGGGGTATGTGCGTATTACACGCTATAAAGTGCGTTTCATATGCACAGGAAAACTGCTTATCATGCACGTAAAATCTCATTTTCGCTTATAAATTGCATGATACTGTAAATACAATGTGTGCTATAGAGAGCGCATTTCATGAGATCATGCTGTAGGACCACATGTAGAAGTGGCCCAAATCAGAATCGAAAAGATCATATTCCACAAGGTTTGCGCTGTTATCACCGTTATAAAAAAAAAATCTGATCTGTGCAACAAAATCGGATTTGGGCCACTTTTGCCTGCAGTCTGAGTGTAGCCTACTGATGTCTTAAGGTATAATACTGTGCTCTCAAAGACATTTTAAAAGCAGTTTCCTCATTGAACTGCCTGACCGTTATTGAGTTTCACTGACCTAAGAACTGGAACAATGTTAATTAAAATGAAGAGTGGAAAAAGAAACTTTTTTTGCTCCAATAAGCTTTCCAAAGGATCCCCTCCAGCAGAGTGGAACATACCCGGAGTACTTTCATCACCTTTCACCTCTTTCCACAACTCCAGCCTGGACAGGTTTGCAAGGACATGGCAAGCCAGACCACAAGAGGCTCTCAGATCCAACCCATCTCATGTGTAGGAAATACAGCATCAATATCAAAACATTTATCTTCTTGTCAGTTTTTGAACGTTATTTTGTGTAGTCAGCATGCTTATGGAAGGGATGACTCAGCACTGTCAGCAAATGAATAATGCCGGAGCAGTTTTGTATATTTAAATGACTGACCTTTAAGTTTCTCGCTTACCACAAACAAAATCATGGAAAATTCATTGAGGTCAACTGCTCTACAGAGCTTGGCAGTTAATGCACAACTTGCTCCTTGAAGCCATTCCAAATGACTGATAGTATAGAGGGTTAATGTAAAGCTTTATTTATGTCATTTCTTACTCATGGAGACTATGACACTTACAGGTCAAGAGCTGAATTGCTTGATGTCAAGGAGAACATACCTGTAGCTTCGACCATGCCCTCCAAGATGACGACAATCTCAAACTCTTCCTTTTCTATCTGTGCCCGGGACATCTCCCAGAAAGGACTCTTCTCATTGATCTCGTGTGAGATAATGAGAGGCGACACCAGGAAGAGGCGATCGTCTCCTGTGTCAAAGCCAATGTTGATATCCGTCTGGTTGAGCGGAATGAACTCGCCCTCCTTGGTCTGCTGCGAACGAATGAGTTTGGCACGGATCGACGCTTCCACAATGTGGGAATTCCTCAGGTCGCCCACTCTAAACATCAGGCACATCTTGTTGTCCCTCACAGATATCACGGCCTTGTGGGAGAACATCAGCGTCTCCGCTCGGTTCTTGGGTTGCGAGATCTTTACGAACATGCAGCCCACCATCATGGCGTTGACAATGGACCCCAAGATGGCCTGTATCAGTAGAAGTATGATCCCTTCTGGGCACTTCTCCGTGATGACACGGTAGCCGTAGCCAATGGTGGTCTCAGTTTCAATGGAAAAGAGGAAAGCCGAGACAAAGCTGTTGAGGTTTTCCACACATGGGGTCCAGCCCTCCTCATCGCCGTGTAGGAGATCTCCTCGTATGAGCGCAATAAGCCACCACAAAAACCCAAAGAAGAGCCAGTTGACCACATAGACCAAGGTGAAAATAAAGAAACTGAGGCGCCAACGTAAGTCAACCAGTGTTGTGAAGAGGTCGCTGAGATAGCGATATGTCTCTTGAACGTTTCCATGATGGACATTGCACTTGCCGTCTTTCTGTACATAGCGCTGGCGGGGTTTCTTAACAGGATCTGAGATGAGGTGGGTGCGATCCGTAGGGATTTGTGATTCCCTCAGGTGCTTGGGGAGTTTCTTCACCTGCTGCAAGAGAGAGAAAAGTAACAAATTCATTCTTGGGTAACATGATCAATGTGACATAGAAATCTTTGCTGAGCTTTTCCTTCCAGGGTAAGGAACTGATTCAAAATAATGATGATGATGATAAATGGGGCTAGTCAAGTCAAGTCAAGTCAAGTCAAGTCATCTTCATTTATATAGCGCTTTTAACAATGTAGATTGTCTCAAAGCAGCTTTACAGAGATAAATGTATAATTTAAGGTAAGATTGTTTTGGCTTTATAGCGGTTCTTTAATAAAGTTATTTTCCAGCTAAAGTTAATTTTGATTGATTCGCTTCCGTCGCAACGATCATTTGTTATTAAATTAGTTATTAAATTATCCTGTTAGAAACGCTGATGGCGTTCAGATGCGCATTAAGAACGGGTTCAATAGTTATGTGCGTTTGAATATATGTGCACAGGTTTGGAAATCCCTACAAACCAAGCCTAAACAAATTACTGGTGTTTCCTTATAGTTTTGATTCAGAATTTTATTTTATTTAATCAAATCGGAGTATATACGCGAATTGAGTTTCCCGACGACGCAATAGGAGTTTTCCTGTCTCTACAATATCAGCAAGTCTGAACCTGTAGACTTATATTAAGCATCACTGTAAGGGAGTTCTAGGGAGACCGTTGGTTTGTTGAGGAATAATACATGCAGGATGTGATGCTTCCAACACATGGTGTTGCAATCTAGTCCCATCAGAATCATATAGCGTATTTTGCATGCCAGGTCAACAGCTCCCATATGCCTCAGTCCTATCTCTTCACTTAGCTGCTATAAGCCAGGCAATGACAGCCATGGATCACATAGTTGCCAACATCAAGCAGAGGTACGTTCCCGCTGTTCCTTCCTAACAACGTAAGTGCTCTGATCTTTGCTACTGTCATGACATTTTCACAGTACGCTCGGCACACACATCACATGCAGATTACTGCAACATTGTAAAAGCACTGGTGGCTTTTTTTTTTTCTTTTTTTTACTATTGCTGCTCTTTTTATCCCCATGACTCTCTTTCGCTCTTTATCATTGGCCCCAGTCCATTTTTTTTTTTTTTTTTTTTTTTTTTTGTTCTATGACAGCTCAATGGGACACTTCCCCCATTGCCTTCCTCTTCCCTATGGGACACTGGCAAGCCCGGATAAGAATCCTTGCCCCCCCTCCCAATTCAACAGCACAGTGTCCTCCACATGAGACAAGGACGCTTTGGCACATTGTCTCTCCATTTGTGGAAGATTGTACTTGGTTGTTAATTGAAACCTGGTATCATGTTAAGGTGGTGGCAGCCAATTATAGGCAAGCCTTAAAGTGCTTATGAAAAAACTGGCACAAACAGAGACCTCATGCTGCACACACACCTGCGTCCCTCTATTTTCTATAAAACAAAGCCAGATCTTGGGCAAAAAATAAAAAAATAAATAAAACAGACACTTTTTGTAAACATCGCAAAATATCTACAACAAGAGCCAATTTTCAGTATTTGGTGTGCCTCCAACTTTGTACTTCAAGATAGATATTACATCCAGTATTAATTATTATACATGATACATGATATGCATTAATTATTATATATTAAATACACTTAAACCAATTATTTGAATTCATAACATGTACAATATTCACACAACATACATAACTTTATAAAAAATATAAAATATTTATATATTTAGATTTTTACACAGATCTCTGAATACTCTGAATGTGTAACCAGCTATTTTATTTAATAACCGTAACATAATATAATGACCATTATACAATGACCTGACAATGATAATGTAAGAACAGCACACAATGCAGATTATTGACAATTGTTGCCTGCATTTTATAGTTAATTACGTTTCTTACCCATTATTTAGTTCCCAGAGTTTTTCAGCCTCCCACATTATTAATAAAAAATAAATAAAATTTGATTTTGATTTATTAATGATTAAAATATACTGAAAACATAAATAAATAAACATTCCTCTTATTTTTATTGTATAATATGCATATAGTTGCATGGTTTGCATGCAGGTAGGCTGGGTGATCTACTACTGAAGCTGACAGTGATATGGGGCCGGCTGACCTCTCTCGGAGTCACTCCTATCTCCATGTCGTGGTCCATGTGGACGCGAGAATCTCCTGCCATCCTCAGCTTCGACTGCAAACCTGAAACAGAGAGAGATAACTCAAAAGAATAAAACAACATAATCGCCCATTCTTATTGCTTAGGAAATAACCAATGCACACTAGGATATTAAACATGTTTTCTTGTGTGTAAAACTTTTAAATAGAGGAAAACAATATTGAGTAGACCTTTAATGAATAGTCAATGAACTTAGAGATTTACTAGTCTAAGCATGAGCTAAACCTTGATACATTACCATTATTGCTTTTGGATGGACAAATGTCATTACATGGATTTATTGTGTCCTATGGGAATATGGGAATGGTTGGTTTTAGGATTACCACTGTTTACAGATTAACATGAGCAAACAAGGCTCATTCAAAATCAGGGTTAATCTGATCAGCTAATATCTCACTCACTGTCTCACCCTCTCTCAATGAGGTGAGTAAACAGATTTATCATGTCAAACACCTCGGGAGAAGCTGTTCAACCATGGCTGTTTGACTCTCTAATGGGCAAACAGAATAACTTAACCTGACTGCTCAGGTTCTCACATTAAATAGAGTGTTTTTTTTAAATGTGACATGACATGACTGTAAGACGGAACAAGACGCACACACACACGGACACCTTTGGGAGAACATCTTCGATGGTAACTTGAAGGATTAAATCAAAGCTCACAAGGGAGATGTACTTTCTGAGTGTGCGGATTGAGTTTAATTTGTGCCTAAAACAGGCTGGCAGTCTCAGCTGTTCCCTGCTCCCTAAAGACCGACTGCATCAGCACCGTCACGCCATGAAAGCTGCTGCTGTCTCCATCATCCAGTCAAGCTCTCCGTCACACTAACACACAGAAGTTACGCCAACCTGGGTGAGCACCTCTGCGTACTCCTCGCTCCTGGCAGCTCGCTATCTCTATTCTGACACTTTTAGTGTTCACCTGTCAAATATATTGAGCTACACTCTGAGCTGATACGGCCTGAACAGAAAGTGCTGCTGTAGTGTAGGACAAAAAGATGATATCCCGAATCCTTTTGATCAATCTTTTTTTAAAGGTGCTCTAAGCGATGTTGGGTGACGTCACTTCTTGTTGACGTTCGAAGTATTGTCAAACAAAACGGAGGCTAGCTCAACCCTCCCTCCTCCTCATCCCGTCCCCTCCCCCTCCCTTCCGTGCTTCCTGAAACAGTCATGAACCATTTAGAAAAACTAAACTGGATTTACCCTGTCCAGCAAAAACAGAGCTACCTGAATTTCAGATTGGAAGCCCTTCTGCCGGCGAACGCTTTTGAACGCTTTTCCGATGTAAATTCGGGACTTTGCGTGTTCCTTTTCCTTTTCCCTATTCTTTGTTATTTGTTCATCGTCTCTTTGGTCGTGTGTCGGCCATATCAATGCTCTCAAGAATATACATTTTTAACGTTAGTCGTTGTCTCCTCTAGCTAACTTCCCTCTTCATGCTTCTCTCTCCTCCACTCCCCACACCCCCCTTCATGTGCACGCGCACTAACCCCCCCAACCCCATCCCCAACCCCAACCCCAACCCCAACCCACACCCCAACCCACACCCCAACCCACACCCCAACCCACACCCCAACCCACCCCCAAATCATTCTTGTCAGAACACTGTTTGTTATGTTTCGTTGTCCAGGCTGGGCCAGTTTGTTTTTGTTGCCGTTTTGTGGAGCCTGGGCTGTCTACAGAGGCCGCATTTTTTTACAGTGTGTTCAGGGGACAGGCAGCGAGCGGAAAGTGAGGAGATGTTTGCTGGATGTGACTAAAAATGTTTTGGCCTAAAAAACGTGTGACATCGCTTAGAGCACCTTTAAATGAGCCAATGTATTGAGACTTTTCTGTAGTTAGAAAATCTTAACAATAAAATAAAATAAAATAAAATAATCTGGACATAATTAATAAGTAAAAATTAAATTAGAAAAACAGTTTTAGCAAATGTAGTGCCTATGATCTGGACATAATGAATAAAATAAAATAAAATAGTTAAAGCAAATGGAGTGTCTATGATCTGGATATAATGAATAATAATAATAATAATAAAAAAAACATATTATAATAAAAAAAGAGTAAAATATAATACAAAAGTTTAAGCAAATGTAGTGCCTATGATTTGGACATACTGAATTAAATAAAATAAAATAGTTAAAGCAAATGGAGTGTCTATGATCTGGGTATAATGATAATAATAATAAAAACATATAATAATAATAAAATTGTAAAATAGAATAAGAAAGTTTAAGCAAATAGGGTGTCTATGATCCGGACAGAAAAAAAAAAAAAAAAAAAAAAAAAAAAATAGTTTAAGCAAATGTAGTGTCTACGATGCACTGTGATTTTGCCAAGTAAGATGTGTTCCTGGATCAACATATTTCTGTCCGAAAATTTAGTCCTAATCCTATCCCTACCCCTAAACCTAACCCTGGCCATAACTCATCCCTAACATCAGTGGGATGTTACACTGATGTAGAAACATCTAACCCTGGTTGTAAGCCAAACTCAGGTCGATTGGAATGTTAATTTATTCACTCTATTTATTTTTATTTTTTTGTTGTTCCAGGATCAGCCTGCGTTAACACAGGGGCGTCCGATCCTGCTCCTGGAGGACCACTGTCCTGTGAGGTTTGGACACCCCTGCCTACATTCACCAGGTTTTGGAGTAAGTTTTACGTTACATCTTACAGTACTGTTTTGTTTCCATTAATGGGTCATTGTTATGGAAAACTGGATTTCTGTTAGTTTAACTTCTAGTTCAGATGTAATGACATGGTGCATTAAGCAATCATTCAGCTCCAGATCCTGGTCACTCCCACACTGCACCTGTGCTCCCGTCGGTAATGTCACGCAGCGTCGTCTATGCTAATCGCTTACATAAGGTGACTAATGACAGCAAAAAATTGATCCCCGGCAGCATATCTGCAAGTCATGCTAGTCATGTTCACTCGCTAAGTGATCTTGAAGCTGTTTAGGATATTAGTTAAGTAATGGCATATATATTTTCCTCTGAAACACAGTGTAAAAAAGGAAGAGAGAGAGAACCAGAGAGAGAGAATACACTCTATTTAGGGGGATAGTTTTCAAATCCCCCATTGCTTAAAAAAAAGACCTTAAAATAGGTATTGATCATCTAGGAGAGTAAATCAATGTAGAGTAATCAGGTGAACCGATGAACCCCGGGAGCAAATTACCACAAAATGCTAGTGCATATTTTTCTTCCATGGCTTGTAATGGCCACACACACAGCTTGAGCTCGGAGAAAATAACCCTCACAGTCGGGAATGAGATAATCAGCACCGTGTAGAGCTAAACACACAAAACCTGGTGTTATATGCATTGGCCAACAGCTGATCTCTGACTAATTAGTGCACCCTAGATAGAAAGCCTCTCGTAATTCAATTTGTACATTTACACACAATTTGTACTTTTACAGGAATTTGAAGGCCGGCCTCACTGGAGATTCAAGTCCTTTGTTTGACCCTTGTTCTTATTTGTCTAATTCCACTCCACCGCAGTTACATCACTCATCTCTATTTGCTCGGCCCTGCTTGCGCGCAGATGGCACGTCAGAGCTGCCATCCACTCAGGAATACAGTGTTGACTGACAGGTCTGCAGTGAAAGGGCACACTGACGTGACCCGCATCCGAATGCACATGGAGAATACATCACAGACAGACGGCAGGCCTCCACAACATTCTGTCCTCTGCCATTTCCACATTTCATGACAAAACGGTCCCTGTGCAGCTCCATGATGGTTGCAGGCCGGTGAAGTGAGCCAGAGCAGAGACTGTTCCCTCCTGCTTATCTGGCTGTTCTGAGGAGGTAACAAGCTCCTTATCGAGCTCTTAGAGGAGCAATGCTTTTTGTGATTTTGGAGTCTGGTTGCAAGCCAGATGAGAGAGAGAGAGAGAGAGAGAGAGAGAGAGAGACGCGAGAGAGAGAGAGAGAGAGAGAGATGGGCAAAGACGAGAGAGAGAGAGAGAGAGAGAGAGAGAGAGAGAGAGAGATGGACAAAGACACGAGAGAGAGAGAGAGAGAGAGAGAGATGGACAAAGACGAGAGAGAGAGAGAGAGAGAGAGAAATGGACAAAGACACAAGCTCACGTTGCAAGCAAATCACTCCGCAGAAGTAGCAGTGCTTCGCCTTCTGAGAATATAGTTCCCAGTATGTATACGGTTAGAAGATGGCTGTGTCTCATGTGACCTTGGTATTTGAACACACTGTGACTATAGAAATCACAACATGTAAATAGGAAAATGTTGGTGTTATTTTGTCACTTATTGGGAGCAGTATGCTAGCTGGAGCCATTTACCTCCAGTCTTTGTGCTAAGCTAGGCTAGCGGTGGGTGCGTCAGACAGAGTTACGGCACGCACGGAGATGAGAAGGGTATGTGTGGACTTATCTAACTCTGGGGGATACGGTGAATAAGCTAAAGTCCCAAAAAGTCGGCGTGTTCCTTCAAGTACAACACATTTGTGTGCTGTGGGCCTGTGTATTTGATAAATTCATACTAAAAAGTAGCGAACTCATAAGAGTCACTGATTCATGAATCGGCACTGGGCGGTATGTTTTTGATTCACTGAAAAGAACTGATTCATAAGAGTCATTTGTCAAAGAATCAGACTACACTGTATGCGTTTGATTCACCAAACAGAACTGTTTTATCAGAGTCATATGTTCGGGAATAGGACTACACTGGTTGTGCTGTGTGTTTCTGAATAATTCAAATCAACCGAATGAATCATTCGTTCAGGAATCGTACTTTAAGCGTATTCTAATTCAAAGTTCTGTCTGCATCACTGGATCGAAACACATGCGACATCTGTTCATGGAAACTTATTCTGGTGAGATATTTGTATGGTGGAGAATGCAGGCTTTTAAAAAAAATGTCAGCTCTCGAATGCTCTATTACTTTCAGACCGGCATCAACATCTCTAAGTGGCTGAAATGATGTTTGTACAGCAACAGTTTTGGCTGTCAGACTGCTTTAATTGCACTGGAAAAAAAGCCGCCGCATAATTTGTCGACATCAGCTTCTTTTCAGTCTGAAAGGTGATCTCTGTCCCGTGAGTGAGACACTCCAGGCGTGCACTTGTATCAATACTAATTAGTGTTTGAATGGCAGGGTTTAGTGGGAGGATTCTCACACACGCTCTCACCCCTTCATCATTGCCTCTTAGAGGAGATCAGCGCAACACGCTGGGAAACACTTCATGCGCTAGACCTGCAGATTCGTCATCAGACTGCAGGGCTGTTAAAACCTCCCTAAACAAATAGGACCAGCTGCTTTATCGCAAAGAGAGACATTTCCTGCAATGTCTGGGGAATGACCCACGTGTTTTTGTCAACAACACACTGCAGTCCCAGAGATGTCCAACAACCCGATCTACTCAAACACATGGGACAGCAATGACTGCTGGAGGAGGAATCGAGCTCACGCTGCGGCGGAGCGTTTTACTACTCAGAGATGAGTTCATTCATCCATGTCCTGCAGTGAGGGGTTGCGCTTTTTGCTCTCTTCCCTTTTTATTTCGCAGGAGTAAGCAATTCTGAAGAGTCATCAAAACAAACAGCGTAGAGCTTCCTCTTTCGACTCTTCAACATAGCATTTCTGTAGCAGTGTTACAATCCACACAGTCCCTGTGCAAATCACTGCTGCCTACACACTTCTAAAGGCCTTTTGTAGAAGATGAAAGTTAAAAATTCATTTGAATGCCCTGAAACATCACATGCATTAAAAAAAAAAAATTCTATAATTTTTTTCAGTGTTTGATAACCTATGGTCATAATAATGGCACTAAAAGTAACTAAATGTGAATTAGTTGAAGCAACATAAAAACCCATGCTGGATCAAAAGAATTCCCCCAAATGTTGCCCCAACTAGTCAAACACAGTTGCCTGAACAAATAATTTCATAATGAACAAATATTAAGCTGTCAAGCTTTAAAGGAGAGCCATGGAATTATGAAAGTCGTACATTTGACTTGTGTGCTGTATTCCAAGTTTTCAGAAACCATATGATGATTATGTGGAAAAGGCATTATCAAAAAATGTCAAATATAGTTTGTCATCACGGAAAAATTTTATGATACTTATGCATCCTTTTTTGATTAAAAGCTATAGTCTATGGTGAGCGGGAGGGGACATGTTCGGTTCACTTTTGTCGTGGCCACGAGATATTAATTTGTGGGAACGTGATAATAAGTCGTGGCCACGGGATGTAAAGTTGTGGCCTTGAGATCCTATGATGAGAGAACAACATATTTTTCATTTTTCATGTGTTGAAGGAACGAAATCTATATCTCGTAGCCATGAGTTAAATACGTAAACAACCTGGGTGACCATAGCAACCTGGAATTATTAGAAATGGATATAGGCCTATAATAAGATTTATTTTTGATTAAGAAAAAGTGCGGAATTAAGAAATTATTATATTAACATGTTGCCTATTATATTACGCCCGATGTTGCCTATATACTACAGGCATTAATATATTAATATAATCATTTCTTAATTCCGTCCTTGTTTTGTCATTCTTAATTAAAAATAAATCTTATTATAGGCCTATCCATTTCTGATAATTCCAGGTTGCTATGGTCACCCAGGTTGTTTACGCATTTAACTCGTGGACACGAGAAATAGATTTTGTTCCCTCAACATATGAAGTCGTGGCCACGAGAAAGATATGTCGTTCCTTTAGGATTTCAAGACCACAACTTTACATCGCGTGGCCACGACATAAAGATGACGTTACCTCCAAAAAATGATCTCGTAACCATGACTTATGATCACGTTCCCATGAGTTAATGTGACGTTCATACGAATTGATATCTCGTGGCCACGACAAAACTAAGTGAACAGAACATGTCCCCTCCCGCTCACCGTACTAGTCCTCTTGAAATTCAGAAATTCATTTAGATTTGCGATGACTTGAGGGTGAGTAAATTATGATAAAAAAAGTAGATTTTCGGATGAACCATCCCTTTAAAAAAAAGGTTTTCCCAAACTGGAGGGATCTTCAGGGGGTTATATTTTAAATCCTAAAATATAAAGCTGAAATGATTTAAGTTGAAATAATACACTTAATAGAAAACAAATAGTTTATTTGATGACCTGCATATAATGAGAACCACAAGCATGCAAATGTGTCGTAACTTCAGGTCAGCGGGACCTAAAAAACAAAGTCTACTTTATGAGAGATTGGAACATACCCTGCGTTCGGACACTTCGTCAATGTCCTCGTTGCAGCGTCGTCTTTGGTGTGAGTGCGAATGTGTTTGAACGTGCATGCACACACACACAGCGCATGATGGCTCGGCTGTCTATATCTGAAACTGTTATGACACTTTGAGGTTAGTCGGGGCAGATGAGTTAAAATGCCCCTGGAACGAACAGCATCCAGCGCGGCTCGCTGCCAGCTCCACATTCACTCGCCTGCGAGTGTGTGTTCAGCCGTGCAAGTGTGTATTAGTGTCCCTATCGCTCTGAATGACACCAAGCCTTCAAGAAGACATCCTGTCCACACTAAGGACAATTAGCCTAATGAAAGGAGTGCGTCTCGGAGAGAGCGTCCTATCAGTGACAGGAATAGCAGTGGCTGAAACTAAGCCGGCACTGGCGCCATGACAGCGACCTTCCTCGCCGTCCCACACCAACACAAGTGATGCTTCGGGAAGTTCACATCGGCGGCCAAATCACACCCACTCCAAAAGGCTTTATAGGGTGTGCATGAATGCATACATCCCTGGTCCAATGACACTCACTCAAGAGTGCTAACAAGGCCGTGCTCTCTAGGCGGTCCTGACTGGATGTGTACGTGCGTGTTTGCTGGGGGTGGGTTGTGTTAAGTAGAGAACAGGCTCTTCAACACTCTCTCCCGTGTTTATCAGATGGCCTGTCAGCTCCCTGAAGTGATTTGCAGCACCGGGTCTGCCAAAGTGAGCGCCGTGTCCAACTGCCCTAATTAGCATTCCTCGATCACTGAATCACAGCCTCAACAAGGCCACTTAAACACCTTAAGTCTGTCAATAAAGTGGTGCGCAAACAGAAAATGCTAAAACCTTTTCTTTTGGGAACAC
This sequence comes from Squalius cephalus, assembly GCF_949319135.1. Taxonomy (NCBI): domain Eukaryota; kingdom Metazoa; phylum Chordata; class Actinopteri; order Cypriniformes; family Leuciscidae; genus Squalius; species Squalius cephalus. The sequence goes on along the minus strand of NC_137127.1, from coordinate 45,757,573 downwards.
TTGTAATCCAGTGATAATGGACTGGGATCTCTGGGGAATCTCTGGGAAATATTCAAAATGTCAGCACACGTGAAATGATTGGTGCAGCGCATTCACTCGCCGGCAGATCCTCCCGAAGACAGACCATCTGTTCTGCACAAACACACTGTACATCAGAGTTCACTGTACTGGAAATCAAAGCTCTTATTCTCTACACTGAGCAGGCTGGATACCTATATGATGCAATCTGTTTGGATTTCCATTCACGGTTCAATAACAGTATTGCGAAAAAGGAAAAAAACATATACATTTTTAGAAATATATGCCGCATTATACACAAAGGGCCAGATTTACTAAACAGGGCAAATTAGCTTGAGAGCGCAATTCCATTAAAGCGTCAATGGGGGTGGAAGGTTCTGCGCTTGATTTACTGACGTAAATGAAAGTTTACGTAATGACCAATGCACTCTATCAAGAGCAGCGTAAATTAGCGTCTGGTTTAAGACGTGCTTTTTTGGCCGGTAAATAACCAGTAAATTGACTATAGCGCAAATCACCTTGCGTGATTCATTTAAATACTTCATATAAATTTTGCGTCTGAAAGGGAAACTCCTACAAATGCATATGCAACAAGATCAGACGTAAAAATAAAGCCTTTTCAGTGCTAATGTTTCACTGCATGTCTTTAGTAAATCTAAACCGTATTTTTTTAATGCCAAAATCGGGTTACAAGCTGTTAGTAAATCTGGCCCTGAAGGATGTATTCAGTTTAAATATATATTTTCTTGGTAAAGTAAAAAAAAAAAAAAAAAAAGTGCGAAAATAAATTTATTTTACAAAAATAAATTATTCCTCAACCTTATCTTGTAACAAAAAGGTGATATTTTTGGCGGGTAAAATCCAGTCATCTCAACTAGGAATTCACACGACTCAAGCTGGTCCTCACAAAGATAACTATACAAGTACACACACACGTACACACTGCAGTCTTTCACGGCCAGAGATGTCCTATTTATTGCAGAGATTGGATGCAGCTAAAATAAAGCGTCTGGCAAACTTTTGATTGTGTTTGTTGTAATATTTCTCCAAGCACATCTTTTCATGCTTATAAATCAATACCTGCTATATTTAGCGAAGGCTTGAGCTTGTTTTCTTTCAGATAGACATCAGATGTTGTGATGCATCTCTGATTTGTTTGCGTAAGTGTGTCGGCAGCATCGTGTGCGATGCAGAAACCAGGCCTGAATGTAACTATAAATCTGCCGTTTAGCCACACCTTTTGTTCCTTCACCTTGCCTTTTCATTATCTGTTATGTCTGCTTTTATTGCACGCTGTCAGTTTCACACAGGCACACACAACCGTGAGGCCTGCCGTGTTTATGAGGCAGAAGGTGAAGGAACGATTCTCTGTTACGGCACGGAGCGGATCGTCTGTTTTACGAGTGCCGATACTTCCCACTGTGTTGCTCACGTCAGCTCTATAAGTCACAGAACTGCGGTGACAGGCTGGAGTGTAAAAAGAAGATCTACATTCAAATGTGATGCTGCTTTCACATATCTGAGAATTACCATAACGTCTACGCTGAGCTGTTCGCATCCTCAGACTCAGAAATGACTCGTTTCTATGGCAACACTCACAACACCGAAAGAGCTTCAAAGTACCTAATCACTCAATTAACTCAATTCGCTGCAATTCATACCTACATAATCTCTTGCAATAAAAGTGGAGGGACAAAAGTAAAAGTGCTTATAATATAATATAATAATGTTGGAGTCGTTCGGGTGTTTTTACATGAGGTCACGTGCAGGAGAAGCTCAAGCTTTCATTAAAGTCCAACTTGATATGTCTGACAAAGATGGGAATGGTTAACTATTTCTCATTTGAACAAAGTTACTTGCACAGTTTCATGTCTTTTATTTTGTTATGTCTTAAAGGCCTAGTTTCTGTCTTTTATTTCTTGGTTTCCTTGTGTATTCTAGTCTTTCGTTGGTTTATTAAGTCTTGTCTGATTTATTCAGGTTGAATAGACTTGTTAGCTCGTTATTTTCTATGTATATGCATAATTTGTTATAATTTTATGTATTGTCAAGAGAGTTTATTTTTATCACAATATCATGAGGTAGAACTAAATAACACATAAGAGAAAATATATTTCACTCGTATGTTGCCATTTGTTTTTACCAATTTATTTCCCAATATTTGCTAAAATTCTAAGAAAAACAGGTGTTTCTTCCCTTGTTACTTTCTATAATCAAAATGTTGTATGCAAAACACTGTTTTGACAATGTTGTTGGTATAATACGAATGCATTTTTGTTATCAATCTAAAGGATATTTTGTCTTCAATATCAATTTCCATCCTTAAAATCCTTTGTAATATCTCTTTAACAAAAGTTATTTCATCAATGACATCATCTGCCAGGAAGTGACATCAGTTGATGTGAAAACAACCGCCAGAACAAACATCAGTACGTTCAATGGATTCGGTGATATTCCCTGTAACTAATAACTGCAAAACACTGTATTCTGTTTGATATCAGCATTTTGACCATTGACTTCAGCTCTTTATTTCCATCCTGTTTATTTTCTCTTAATAACTAAGCTGGAATTAATAAAGTTGAATTACCTGAGCAAAGTTGAAAAAGTACAGCATAAGATGAATGACCCACCATAAGATTTAATCTAAAGACCTGTCCTTTAAACCGCTAGCCTTTCAGAGCATACGGATCAATGCAGCAGGAAATACAATTCCTCTCAAACTGCAGCAGACGCGAAGATACTCTGAATGTATTAGACAGAAGTTTGATCTAATTATGAACAAGGAGATGGATTGCGCTTGAGGACTTTTCTGCTCGGATCTCACCTAACACAATACAAATGGAGCACGGACTTTGGGAGCAAATGAGGTGCAACTAACTAGTTGATGCACGTCCACACACACACATCAACACAAACACAGTTACGCTGTGTGTGTGCAAAGTCGGTTTCTTTCAAGGTAGCTCAGTGACAGTTGGGACTTCCACAAATGTGAAGTGTAGGATCACTCAACAATTAGCCTGACCGTGACTTCAGAGAACCGTATTTCTGCTGCATGGTCAGGATTGCAAGTGTTTTCTGTGCTCACTTTGCTGAATATGTTATGCCCAGCTCTGAATTGAAATGATGCCATTATGCACTCATCCTCATGCCATTCCAGATCTGTGGCTTCTCTCATGGAACACCACATTAAACAAAAATAATAAATAAAGCTCAAATCTATATGACTTATTTTTTATGGAACAACAAGTGAAACAGCTTGCTGAGGCATTCAAGCTTCAAAAAGAACACAAACGCATTATACAAAATATTCCATGTGACATGCACTTTATTCTGAAGCCATAACATAGGTCTGTGTGAGGAACATCAATTTTGAAAACAAATTTCTTCCTTTGCAATTCACAGACAAATTAAAGTCATTCTAGTTTGAGTCAGTAAATAATTCTCCCTTTAGTAATTCACACTGGCAGTAAAAGTGTAGAAGGTAATTGAGTAAGGCCTTTGGTGTGTGTGACGCAGCTGTTTTGCTCAGAGTTTAGGGAATTCTCATAAAGTCAAAGAGGTCAAAGGTCACTCCATCAGAATTAACTGTGCCATGGCGACCATTGGCTTAAATGATGCGCAAACTCTGGCAAACACTGACAATCCTGCAAATGGATTAGGCTGAAAAGTCCAGTACTGCATTTATGTGCTTAGGTGTGTGTGTGTGTGTGTGTGTGTTGATCAGGCTTTGCCTACAATGTAGGGAACACATATCCCCATGAGGATAGTAAAAACTAAAATCACTCCCATTTATGAGCAACAGCCAACAATCCCCACGGGGAAAACTGCTTAGTAAACATACTAAATAATGTCTTAAGGAAGAGTGAGAGTTAAGTTTAAGCGTAAGGTTAGAGGATACAAAATTTGCATAATGTTTGTGTTTCTAGTAACTCCATGTATATTTAAACATGACATGAGTGAAGCAAAAGTGAAACAGCACATTTTACACATTAGCGAGGCAAGCTGCAAGCAAACTATGAAAAATTCACAATCTCGCACTCATTCCCTCTCCTTGAAGCCACGATGGAGCTGGCTTTAATAATCTTCCCCTTTATCGAGCAGCCCCCGCTTTGTTCCCTGCTTTTCGAGCTGAGTTATCTGGAGACCCTTAAGTGTGACAGGACCAGAGAGGCTAGACGGAGGAAAATCTCAGTTTGTATTCGCAGCCCCAGGCGAGAGGACTAATACCCCTGTAACCAAGAATCAGAGAGAATCGATATGACTCCCGCCGACAGACATTCACTCGGTTCTCCTCTAGAAAGTGTGCGATCGCCGCAACACACACGCACGTAAACGCACACGTGCATGCACTCACATGCAAGTTCTCCTGCAATGCAACTGACAAGGCTTGCGAAACTCCTGCAATGCACTAAAACACGTGCTCACTCTCTAACCCGGGAATGCTGGGGAAACACACAACCTCGCGTGCTGGAAGGCACTTAAGATCCATGGCATTGTGGATTGGCGTCTCAATGGGACAGGGGTCGGCGATGGGGTAATCCTGTGATCCCCGCCGGCTCTCTGTTCCTCTCAGCATGCAGATCCTCCTCAAGAGGCACGATGGCATCGAGACCTCATTCAACGGTGACACAATCGGACTCTATTCTCTCCCTCCTCTCAGACTTACCTTCATCGGAGCGCAGAGGTATCTGTGCGGTGTCATGTTAGGGCATCTGCGCTCGGTTCTGACTCCAGCTCTGATGTGCTCATCTCAACAGCCTCACTGACTCGACACACACACAGCGCTCCACCACCTCCTTACCTCGCTCTCCTGGAGGATGCGAGCGAGGGAGCGAGAGAGAGAGAGAGTGAGAGAGAGGGAGGGAGGGATGTGAAAGTGAGCATGAGAGGATGTTTCCTCCCCCACATCCCCCTGTTCCTCCGTCCCCCCTCGCAGGATTTGTCCTTTCGTACTCGCGTGCGTGTGTGTGTGTGTGTGTGTGTGTGGAAGCATCCTAGTGCGTGATGAGTTGGATTCTGCAGGCTGAGGTTTACGCAACTGCGTGAAAACGAGACGAGGGAGAGAAGGAATCGTGCTAGATGTGCCGGATAATCAATTCCTCTCTTTTTTTTTTTGCTTAAGAACAGCCTGAGGGTGAGATTCACCACAGCGCAGTTCTGGAAGATACTGTATGAACAGAAGCCGAGAGGAGGGGCAGGACTGATTGAGAGTGTGTTGCGAGAGATAAAGTTGGACGTTTACTCTGCAAGGTCGTCAGATCGAGGTGAGCAGATGTTTCGGGATGGCAGGGAGCACTACAGCAAGGTTAAACATGAGGCCGTCTCCCCACGCACTTCCAACATGCGAATGGACTCTGATTTATGACTCTGCAGTCTCACACAAACACATGCAGTCACACACACGACATCATGTCCTGTCTCCGCCCAACGCCAGTAAATTCTGCAGCTTCTGTTGGAAGTAAAACTGCGCACGCATGTGTTTCATTGCAGGCACCAGCGGGATGCCCTTTAATCCACTGGCCACCGTGATCCAATACTGGACTCGATGGTTTTACATTCCCAGCCAACTTTCATGGTGTAGACACACTATGGTCTTACGGTTTGGGCCCCTAATAGGATTTATTCAGAATGGGTCAACATGGAACAAACCCATTTGGGGCCAAAACCGTGAGCCTAAACACACACACTGCAAACCTGTGCCTACATCGCTTCCACTTTGAAATGTTGGCTGGGAATGTAAAACCAATCAGTCCAGTATTGGATCATAGTGGCCATTGGTGTAAAGGGCATCACGCTGGTGTAGGCGAGTCCCGCAATTTGTGCGTGGGGCCCTTTTGACGTTATAATGTGGTTAATTTGTGCAAATTATTCTGCATAGAAGCGGCACATATTGTTTTGACACTTCTAAATGCTGCACATAGTCGCATAAATGCATTTACACAGGATTCCAATTCTTCTTCTTACACAGGAATCCAGGAATCCAATCCAAAGCTTGAATGTTGTTTATTGATTCGTGTGCACAGAGGACTGAATATACAGTGTGCACCGACTGACATGACGCAGTGGCAGAATAAAGGAGCCTGTGATGTGAAGGAACATTATGTCCCTTGTGAAAAAGAAGTACACTTTAAAAAAAGAATTGAAATTAATATAATAATTGCAAACTGAATGTCTTTGGACATTTACAATGTTTTTGGACATACATTTTTCATAAACTTTTAAGATTTAAAGTACAGTATAAGTGCACATTCAGTATAATAAGCACACTTTTTTCACAAGGGATGCAATGTTTAAAATGATTCAGTCTATTTCTTTTTGGTCACTGTGAGCTGCCATGTCTTGTTAAATTGTCAATTAGAGTTGTATGCTTTTACAAGCAAGCAAGCAAGCAAACAAACATACAAACAAATAAGTAAGTAAACAAATTAATAAATAAGTGAGTGAGTGAGTGAATGAATGAATGAATGAATGAAATGAATGGTAAAAAGTAGGTTGCACACATTTGGCTGCCTGAGACGAATGGGAATGTTAACAGACAGTTATAGGCAGTTAAAGTTTTGGGATGCACAAAACAAACTGAGAAATGTTTTGATATCACACTAGTCATATTGGTTACACTTATAGTTGTCTATGTTCGATGTTATGGGAAGAAGGAGGCGGGAACTTCCGAACAATTAACAGATTTTAATAAATAAATAAACAAATAGAAAACGAAAGTAAAGGCGGCAGCCCCTCACGAACGACTGCTGTCACATAAAACAGAAACAAAACATCTAATAAAATCCAGGCCTGGTCCTCTCTCATCCTTCACTGTCGTCGCTCCTCCGTGAGAGATACGAGACCGGTGCGTCTCACAGGTGTCGCTCATTATCAATCACGCCACCGGCCTCGTCCTGCTCGCCACTTCTGGATATTTAGCAGATTTTAAGTTCTTAAGTAAGCCGACTTACATTATATTGTGCCTGGATCACTTTTAAGAGACTTCTAAACTCAAAATAGTAGTCTGTTTTGATCAGTATTATGCTTCGAGAACAAACTGTGAAAGAAGAAACACTACAGCACTTAATTTGCTCTCTTTTTAATGTGTGATAAAGCATTATGCGATGCTGCATCAGTCAACCGACCCTGTAATTGCAAAATCAATAAACATTTTCAATGGGTTATCAATCCTCTAAGTGTAATCAAGGTCTTGGTCCTTCATTACTCCTAGCTTGTAATTTATTTATTTATTTATTCACTGGATCACTAGAGTCTTGAGAGGAAGGTTATATAGACGTGAGGCCAGTGGAAGGAAAGGAAAGACAGTATGTCAATGCAGTATGTCTTAAATCTTTCATTTTTTAATTTAATCTGGTTAGATGAGGCCAGCTGTAATCAATGCAATGTGTATCAGTGTGTAAATTATGTTTAAATAAAGTCGAACCATTCCGTAATATGTAGAGTTGAACGTGTTTAGCAGATAATATTCAAGACTGTCCCAGCATTTATTTTATTTCACATTCTGACCTGTTTCTCTCTCATTGTTCTCTGGTATAAATCTGAATAGATGATGGAGACAGAATGAAAGGGAGAATGAAAAAAAAAAGCATTGTCGTGTAGCAGTCTGTCAGTAATTTGCTTTGCTGTGATCGTTGAATGAGAAAAAAAGTCTATGAATATTTGTTTTCAGAGGATATCTTTATTTAGCACAACTTTTTTGCCTTTTCATTTTTATATTCATACATTTAAAACCCTAAGAAAACAGCTAAATCACCACCCCTACCCAGTAAATCTGATTACACTTCCCATTGGGGACAGCCAATTATTATTATTATTATTATTATTATTATTATTATTATTATTATTATTATTATCATTGTTATTATTATTATTATTATTATTATTATCATTGTTATTATTATTATTATTATTATTATTATTATAAAAAAAAACAATAAGTGTCAGTGGTACAGATAAGGCAAATTGCAGTAAATTGCTTTAATTACTGTTTCTTTGTATATGTCTAAACAAGCACATGATATTACCTAAAAATAATAAATATTTATTTATAATTTTATTTATATATATATATATATATATATATATATATATATATATATATATATACATACATATATATTACTGGCCACGGGGGTCCAACCCGGCATAGTTAATGAATTCATGGAATGTGCAAAGAGAGAAAAATAAAAACAAATGCACATATGCATTTTATAGGGTTAATAGTGTGTCACTGTGGGGATTTGGCTCCAGGTGTTCAATTAGCTGTGAACATAAGGTGACGATTGAAACAGGAGAATGGAAACGGTTGAAGATCTCCTGCTGGGGTTACGGTGGCGTTGAGGCGTCATCGGTTAGACCGTGTCATTTGTTGTTGGAGGTTGTACTGTTTGTTCATTTGCACTTCAGGAATGTTAACAGTGCGGAGACGAAAAAGCCCAGAGAATGATTGGCTGATGCTGAAGTGTCTTCATAGTATATAGTGAAGAGCACTATATAGGCTGGATGCTGAGAGGGAATGATATTGTTCACAGTGCTGATGATGTGAAGTAGAAAATGTGGATGAAACTAGTTCTTTGGCCAGTGCCATGGGGTCAGTTAACTATACTCGGGTGCAATGGTAGTGAATCACAGCATTGGTTGGAATGCCTGATTTTATTTCATTTTGTAGTCTCAGGGCTCTGAGGAAGAGATGAAGTGCACAGCATGTGTATGGTGCCATCAATATTTCTGATGTTAAAGGTCTATTTTAGTGCTTTTTAAATCTAAATAAATCAATTGCAGCTACTTCTGACAAATGCTTAAAACAGTGTGCACGTTCAATGAAGGCTTCAGGCTGGGGAAATCTCAAAAATGATTAAATCGCAAATTGTCAAGGTTGTTGCCAATTACATGTCTAGACATGTTTTGTAATTTGACTGATTTAATCCAAACCATCAAACTTTGACATTTTGAAGAGAATTTCTTATTTAGTGTATTTAACTTTCTCATCAGTCAACATGCAGCAATTCATAACTGTGCACCAGAGCTGAGCGAAACACAAATGCAATTAATGAACCTTTAAGCATCGAGAACAACTCTCAGACTTTGAATTGAGTGACTTTTATTTTTCTGAGCTGTTGCTCATTTTAGTTGTTCATGGAATAAGCAAGCTATTTACATTTATGCAAATCCTTCTTTAAAAAGGAGTCCTTATTATGGAAATAATATACTTTAAATAATATATTACTTCAGTGCAAACTGAATGTAATATTTTTTTGACATTTTACTGCATGTTAATTGCAATTAAATGATATTTTCAATTTTCAAATGCTATTAGTAAGCAATTAAACCTTAAGCATGCTTTTTTGACACACTTACATCTATATATGTAGTTTCATAATTACTTCTATAGTCTTTCAAATATGGTTGACGTGTACTGCAGAATGGACTGACCCTAGACAGCAACATAGTGTCGGTCCAGATCCGGTCCACATCTGGTTCGGTTAGGATTCCACATGTACCAGATGTGGGCCGGATCTGGGCCGACACTATGTTGCTGTCTGGATGAATGTGTTGACTTTTGCCCATCCATTTGTGTGTTTAAGGATTAGTTGCATGTAATTTTGCATAATTTATAGTTATTACATACGTAACGTGTAACAATAACACTGTAAAAAAAAATAAAAATAAAAAAATAATTACTGTAAAATCTATATTACAATTAACAGATACCAGATTTTGCATAAAATAGTAAATGTCTAAAACACAAATACAAATCTCATTCAAGGAGAAAGAGAATAAAACAGAAATTCACAACAATCCACAGGGCTTCAACAGGGCAGTAAGTGTGAAGAGAAAAAATACAACCACTAATCACAATTCACACTCCAATTCAGCACATAATTAACAGCGCTCAAAAAGAAGCACGAATCACCAGTGCCAATCACACGCATGGAGGAGACTCTGCGGCCGCCATGAAATCAAAAAACCAAATCAATCAAAAATGTACAATAATATCAACACAATGTCTCCAAAAAGAACTGGGTAATTCACCACAAAAAAATAAAAAATAAAAAATAAAATAAAAATAAATAAAAAGATAGAAAGAGAGGTATTCTTCTTTAAAAGAGCATAGTTCATCATTCATCAACTCTGAAGACTGTCATCAGGCCTTTCACCATCAATAAACAAGGAGTTCTCAATGACAAAACCCATACCTTCCTCATGCCCACATTTCATGAAATGAAGGTGACCTGATACTAGCACACGCTTGTTTGAAGATCCAATGCATGGATGAGGCTAGAGCGCTATACACTAGGCTACTGTTTTATTTATAGTGCGTGTCAACGTAAATATTATGCTACCACACAGACTTATGGGAGATGTAGTCCCGGACTTATACATCACCCCATCACATTAGTATATGTTTGAGTCACGACCTCTGAGTTTCCAGAAATGACAATGGCATGTCTATTATTGGGGGAAAAAGAAATGTCCTGCAAGGCGTCTTACATTACAGACATTGCAGTTTATTGTTCTGTTCACATCTGCAGTCCTCATGCCTCCTGCAGCGGGACAGTGGCACGTTTCCCTTTCCGTGTTTTCACTGTTATACGGTAGGGGGCGCTATTGCACATCTTCTGAAAGAGTACTGAATCTCCTGATCAAAACACAGGTGAAGAATAAGCAGAAACAATCGATATCATATGTAAGCAGATGCATATGTAAAATAACACGATCATCAACATTAAACAGCATATAAATCAAAACTGCCTAATGTTACTGAATGAAATGTCGACCCAGGACGAGCTACAGGACTGTGAAGCTTTTGAGGTGTTGAATGGACTCGATCTACTCCATCTACTCTATTCATTGAAACTTTTGTGAAAATGATTAAAAATGCTGACAACTTTTTTTCAAAAATGCTGGCAGTGAAAGAGTTAATTGTCTACCGCTATAGTTGCATGTGCAATAATAGTTTATGGTTGCATGAAGAACATTGCTTTTAAACCCTTTTCCAATAAAGATACGTAAAGCTTATTTGCATTTGACTAAATACAGTATCCTAATGTTTCTAGATGTTTAGTTAGGGGAGTTTGTGTTGAATATTCAGCAGCTGAGTGAGCAAACGCAGTGAAAATGTATATTAGGAGCTTTAGAGGGAGAAGCGATATGGAGAAATGTAAGAACGATACACTTCCACTAAAATATTCAACTTATTGACTGAATGGTATGGGGACACGTTTTTTTGTGTAACAGGCAGCCTGTTAGATCATTTTGAGCTGTTTTCCAGCAGGAGCTTGGCTAAAGGAATCTTTGACTAAGCATTGAATTACCATTTGAATGCAGAAAATGGAGTGTAAATGCAGGGAGTCTGTGAGGAACCTCAGATATAAGTGCTTGAAAGTGCTCACTTCGTAGGAATCTCCTTGTTATGTATAAGAGGCAGCAAGAACTGCTTGTTGGTTAAGTTGCTTTAAGCAGAAAGACTGTTGAGGACTGAAGCAATGCAATCCATATCTCCAGACTGCTCATATTGTGTGGGTTGCTTGTCTTTTTTTTTTGGTACATTTGTGTTCTTGTTGTTTTGCACAGGTAGAAATGTTGCTCGTGGTCAGGATCTTGTCATTTACTCCCACACACTACATAAGGAAAAAACATCACCTTATTTGTGTAGTAGATCTGTAAAATGCAAACAATATTCACTGGACAAATATATCAAATTATATGAATAGTTAGTTAAAAATGTATGACTGATCTACTTAATATGCATGTGGAATATGGCAGTGCACTGAAAAAAAGTATTCGTTGAAATAAAAAAAATATCGCAAGTGGTTGCCTTCAATTGATTTGTTTAAATGTAGATAAAATCAATTGAATGCAACCACGTACGATAACATTTTTTATTAATTTTCAGTGTGTTGTGATTTTGACAAGCTGGTTAACATTCAGGTTAATCTGCCCTCAGTGCCATTGGTCAAGTGTTTCATGTAAACATTGGTCAATCAGCATTTCTAAGACTTTTTGAACTAAAGCCTTTTAAAAAGCCTTTTATGAAATTATTTTCAAATAACATTTTGTTTCACACATTTAAGAGAAGTAAAGAATGTGTGTTTCCTTTAGTTTGGTAAGTAAAATAAGTACACATGCACCTCGTTTTGCAGCTGGAGCCGAGTGAAGGGTGAAAATTGCAGTATACTGTCAAAATAAAATGTTGTTTCAAAGGTTTGTACTGCCTTACGATTTTGAGTTTTGTCAACTCAAATATCCAAGTTGTCACTTAGTACAACTTCACATTTTAAGTTGAGTCAACTTAACATTTTAAAGCAGCACGAATACTTAATTTTTAAAAGTTGAAACAACAGAAAATGGATTGACCATCTTTGTAATTCAATAGTGCAATATAAGATGACAGGCTTGCTAATGTCAACTATTCTGTTTAACTTTTCCTAAAGTTTAAAGGAGTTTCTCTTAAAGGGTTATTCACCCAAAAATGAAAATTCTGTCATTAATTATAACACTTAGAATAATACCAGATTATACTCACATTTAATATTTTATGAGCAATTAGCCAAGCTAAATACATTCTTGATGTCAATTATGTTTTTTTATGTTTTTATATATATATATATAGTTTTAGTTGTTGTTATTTTGTTATGTTTTTGTTAGTTTTTTATGTCATAAGTTTCTTTTGTACATCAAGCTAAATCAAAGAAAATGAGAAATTTTGGCAACTTTGGCAACTAGGTAAAATATTTGTTTAAATTTTTAAATATGTAATTTTATATTTTAGTACTGTTTAGTAACATTTATTTATTTCAAGTTTTTTTTTTTTTTTTTTTTTTTTTTTTTTAATGGACCAAGGACATTCATCTCTTTGTTAGTTTTCTTTTTTTTTTTTTTTTTCCATGCATCATCACTAGGAAAGTTTGCTTCATATTTGATGTTATAACATACTCTTTTGGGTCATGCTAAATATATATATTTTTCCTTTTTTCTTCTTCAAAAAGGAAAATATCATATTTGCTGTTATAACATACCCTTCAAACCCTATTGTTTTTGTCAGCGGTCATTTGCAGCACTGTTTATTGCAATATTTACCATTTTCTTTCTGAAGGTTTTTTTGCTGTGGGATAAAAACAGCACAGTTTGTCCCCCAGTGCATCACTGGTGATTCTGGAACATTTCTAAAGGTCCTTCATATGGTCCTCTGTGAAACACACTTTTGGCAAAGTTGATTGGTTTTACCTCAAGTTGAGCGACTGTAGGTTTGCAAAGAAATCAATTTATCATGAGGTTGTGAGACATCTCTACACATATATACACTACTGTTCAAAAGTTTGGGATCAGGGAGTTTTTTTGAAGTTTTTTTCTTCTTTTGGCTGCTGAAAATTCAGCCATCACAGGAAGAAAAAAAAATGAAACACATTTATATAGACCTACTAAATTGTTAAAAACGTGTTTAATTTTACTTTGGCCATCACGTCTTATTAGATCTAGTGCAGCAAGTGAGTGTTATTTGTCATATTTTTTTTTTTTTTTTTTTTTTTTTTTTGTCACTTCTCTCTTTTAATTATGAAACAGTTAATTGTAACATGTAACATTAAATCGAATAATGCCATTTGACAACATGAAAACAAAGAGAACATATTACATTCAAATTGACCCTATTTACTTAATGCACTTTCCTGGTCTTATTTTAAATGATTCACTAGTACGTTTTTGCAAAGAAAAACTATAAATAAATTGTGCAACAAGTCATTGATACTACTTACAGTGACATCAAAAGTATTTTTTCATTCCATGGCAAACAGATATAAAAACAATACTTCAGAAGAAAAAATTTATGGCGGTTAAAATAAACACAAAAATAATACATCACTAAAAATAGTCTGCAGGCAAAAACCCTTGAGGTAAGGATTTCAAATGTTTGACATAAACTATGATGCATATTTTCCTATTGAAGTGCACAAAAGGGAAAAATAAATAAATAACACGGCCCTGGGGAATGTTATAACATCAAATACAAAGTTCATTTTCCTATTGACATTGTAAGGTACAATACCAACTAACAAAGGCATTTACATCTTTCTTTGTTCATTTTTTTTTTTAAAGTGATGGTGAAGTCATGGTTTTGAATGGAATTGTCAAGTCACCTTTATTTCTATACACTACAGATTGTTTCAAAGCAGCTTTACAGTGATAAACTGGAAAATAAAGATTCAATGATGCAAATAGAATTCAATTCTGCTGTAAAGCAGCACTAAAAACAATATACAATAGCAAATAGTCCTCATTCACTTGAAATCAGTTCATTATTTATTCATTTCAGTTCAATAACTGTGTACATCAAGTACATCAATTTCAAAATTCAATTCATCTATAAAGCAGTTCTGCAGAAAACAGTGATGTCATCGTCCAGCTCAGTCCAGTTCTCATACAATACTGTCAGTGATATTGCTGAATATTAAGTGTCCCCAACTAAGCAAGCCAGAGGCGACAGTGGCAAAGATCCCAAACTCTATCAGTGACAGAAATAGAGAACAAAAACCTTGGGAGAAACCAGACTCAGCTGAGGGCCAGTTCTCCTCTGGCCAACGGACGGACATGGTGTGATTATGATTCAGACTGCATCACAAGACAGATTGTGGATCGGTAGCATTCAACATATTTCGTCCAGTTCCTTCTGCTTGAAGATCGGATTCATCACGCTGGTATGGAGACGATGTGTGCAGAGGACGTGTCTGCTTCTTGTGTTCTGTGCTGAGGATCTGTGCCGATGGCTGTCATGTCGAGATGGCCTTCAAAGGGGATTGTTTAATATATATATATATATATATATATATATATATATATATATATATATATATATATATATATATATATATATATTTCTTTTGTCCTCGCATTCTTTCTAGTAGTTCCCTTTCAGTGACACACCTGACCGAAAGGCTCATTATGCAGCTCATTATGCGGGTCATTGTCTTCTCAGGTCTGAATCACACTGAATCACGTGAATGATCATGAATGAATCACAGCATTATTCATGATCATTCACGCCCCCACGCATATTGCCTTTCTAAACAAAAACTGTCTTACAACATTTAAATCAATGTATTGTTTTATGTGAATGATTAGGCAGGATGATTTTCACATCATTTTGAAGAAAACTCTAGACGACAACATCCATTAGTCAAAAGTCTTGTGGACACATATTTAGTATGTGTTTTGTGGCCTTATTTCAGAAACATTAATTTTTTGTTTTTTCAATAAAAATGAAAATTATGTCATTAATGACTCACCCTCATGTTGTTCCAAGCCCGTAAGACCTCCGTTCATCTTCGTAACACAGTTTAAGATATTTTAGATTTAGTCCGAGAGCTTTCTGTCCCTCCATTGAAAATGTATGTACGGTATACTGTCCATGTCCAGAAAAGGTAATTCAGACATCATCAAAGTAGTCCATGTGACTATACTGCCCTACAAAGGCAAAAGACCTTAAGTCGCTAGAGTGTGGAACTGAGAAAAATGACTTTAAAGATTTTTAGTTGTCCCGCTTAATTAATTATAGGTAGGACACTGGAAATTTGGCAAATAGATGTTTTAGTAATGGAAATTATATACATAAAAAAATCTTGAGCTCAAACTTGACTTTTGACCACTATTTTAAAGTTACTGTACTCTGCCTTTGTATTGTCAGCAAAAAGTGAGAGGTCATACCAAGGCAAAAGGCAGTAACTTCCACATTATCAATATTTAGTTGCTGATCACCATTAACAAAATCATTATAGTACACACCTGTATAAAATATAGTGATCATGGCATTTATTTTGTATGATTTACAATTATTTATAGCCATCTACTTATTGCTATCCTGTGCTTTGGTTGCATTCTGATGGCATTATTAATACATTTGACATGACAAAATAACTCCTATTAGTCCAGCGTTGACTCGACCGCGTTTAGGGCGGGGCTGAAGGCGAAGTTTTGGCACTCTGCCAGCTAGTTTGCGAGCTTTAATTCATGGATGTATTCATCTGATACGGCAATGTGTAACGTTTTTCTGTCAACTCTGCATAATCCTTCGCGATCGTAATCGCACGTTTGTCGATGGAGCAGACCATACTAAATGTTCTGACCGCTCTGAGGACATCAGAAGTTAGAGCGACTGATGGCAGCTGTACAAAGTAGGCTACACAGGATACACCGTAATTTTAATTTTAATGGACATTAAAACAAAGGCAGATAACCTTACAATCTGGTAGGTAGCATTATTTGATTGAACACCGGCACAGTAACTTCATATTGACGCGCGGCTAAACAAAGGCAGAGCACCGTAACTCGTAATTTGAGCGTTCCAAAACAAAGCCAAAGAGCGGTAACTGATGTTACGGTGTTCTGCCTTGGTTTCTCATGGGCTTTTGGAAGTTACTGTTAAGACAAATCATTATTTTCTCGAAAAATAAACGGAATTGATTCAAGATACTTATCCACATGATAAAGAAGGTCTTGAATGTGCCAAAAATATAAATAACTCATTTTCGACCAAAAACGAAGTTACGGTCTTTTGCCTTTGCACGGCAGTATAGTGGCTCAATCTTAAGTTTATAAAGCGACGAGAATACTTTTTATGCGCAAAAACAACAAAAATAACAACTTTATTCCACTATTCATTTCCTTCTCTCTGGGCCTCGATTCTTTTCACGTAGTATAACTGCATAGCGCTTCTGGGTTGTACGTGGAATAAAGTCGTTATTTTTGTTTGTTTTTGCGCACAAAAAGTATTCTCGTCACTTTATAAACTTAAGATTGAGCCACTGTAGTCACTTGGACTACTTTGATGATGTCTGTATTACCTTTTCTGGACATGGACAGTATACCGTACATACATTTTCAATGGAGGGACAGAAAGCTCTCGGACTAAATCTAAAATATCGTAAACTGTGTTCCGAAGATGAACGGAGGTCTTACGGGCTTGGAACGTCATGAGGGACGACATGAACGACATGAGTCATTAATGACATAATTTTCATTTTTGGGTGAACTAACCCTTTAAGGTAGTGATAATATTATTTGTGATAAATAGAGTGTAATCACACCTTTGCCATTAATATGTTTATAAGCAACTGTAAAAAGCACAAATGTCAGGGCATGTCAAAACATCTCAAGGACCCCAAAAACACCTTAGACCCTAGAGGGTTAAAGCACTAAGATCCAGGAACAATAATAGAGAGATACAACCTCGATCGGACGATAAGAGCAAATCATTTGTGACTCTAATGAGAGCTGTGATACAACGATACGGTCTGAATCCTGACTGGAAATCCTTGCAGATACCATTTCTTAGAAGGAACACAGTTGTGCAGATACTGCCTTTTCTAGTATTTTTGACAGAAAAGGAAGATTCGATATCAGTGTGTAATGAACTAATTCTCCAGGATCAAGAGGTTTAATAAACAGCCAGCTTAAAAGTTTTTGGTACGTATCCTAATGACAATGATGAATTAATAATATTAAGGCATACATGAAATGATAAATATCTAATTTGAATGCAATGTTCAGAAAGTTACTTTAGATAAAAGCATTTGCCAAATGCATGAAACACTTTATTCCCACACTCAAACAGGATGGTCACTGAGGGGAAGATGGATGAAGACAAATGGGCAATTCTTGAGAAAACCTATGTCAGTCTGCAGAAGACTTGAGACTGGTGTGGAAGTTACAATGTCAGGACAATGACATTTAGGGAATGTTTACACGACAATGATGTACTAAAAACAGAAATCCTTCAAAATCCTTCCTCCGTCAAATCTATTCCCGTTCACACAGATCCGAAACCGACTAAAACCGCTGTATTCTGCTGCCTATAAACTGCACACGTAATATGCTTATGCATGATGAAACCATTTTCACAAATTCATGTTTTTGTAATTTACGGGGAGAAGATAACGGCAGCGGTTTCAAACACTTGCACTTTGAAACCTGTTTTCAAATGTTTGTGTCTTCAGGCCGCTAAAACGCTGTTGTTGTGTAAAACCAAACACGTAAAAAGTTTTCAGTTGTTAGCTTGAAACGATGTTGTGTAAACGGTCCCTAATACACGCTTCTAAAGCTACTTAAAACCAACAACCCGTTGAAAGCCAGACCTCAATCTGATGGCAAGACTTAAAAACTAGCATTCACTAATGGTCCCTATGTGAACTGACAGAGCTTGGACAATTTCTTTCTTGAGCAACTTTAATTAAATAGCAGTTTTGCCAAGAGGAATGTGTAAAAAAATCATGATTCAAATGTTTAAAACTGACATGATACCCCCAAAAAACTGCAGCTGTAATTGCAGCCCAAGGCGGTTCTACCAAATGTTGACTTATAGGGATGAATACTTATTTTATTTTATTTATTTTTTTATTATCTCTCATTGTCTCTCAAAATTCATTTGCAAATGCCACAGTCTTTGAGGCTCGGTTACATTTGTTGTCCGTGTGTGAAGCAAGTGTTATTGTCACCAGAGTGACATGGCATATCTCTTTTATTCTCTTAACAGGGAAATGTGCATCATAGTTGATGTGATAACACAACTTTGTGGTTGGGGTGTTTTTTTTTCAACCAATTTTCGTCTTTGTCAGTACGGAAATATGCGTCATATTTTATGTTACAACATGCCCTTGAAATTTTGTGATGTGTTCACTGCAGACTAGTTTTCAGTGCTTATGTAATCATCATTTCTCTACCATTTCAACTGGTTTGCTATTCATTTGCTTTTCTGTAAAAACAAACATTGTTAAACACAGGATTATCTCTAGTGCATCATTGGTGCTTTCAGTATGTTCCCAATAGTCCTATATGGAGGAGGCTAATGCTGCTTTCATGCTGTCAGAATATCATAATTATCAGTTGCAAACTTTAAAGTTGCACCTGAACATCCCTTCAAATCATAATTACACCTATAACTTCATGAATAATTTTGCATATAAATACGCATTGCCATCTTCCTCTGTATAATGCTACATGAGCGTCTTTTACTAATGTTCTATCATACAGAAAACACTTTATTCTCTGTATTTTGCTTTGTTAAGAGACTATTACTTAGAACAAGGGCAATTATATTGACACTGAATGCCTTTTGTGAACCATGTCAGGCTTTAAAAGGATAATTCACCCCATAATGAATATCCAGTCATGATTTGGTCGTCCTATAGTGTTGTTTTATGCTGTTATAGTTTTTGTTAATATTTTGATTCTATTTTATTCTTATATTTTCTTTTTCATTTTAATTGTAGTTTAAGTTTTAGTAATTTTGTTTTCTGCTTTGACATTGTTATTATTTATTATTTTAGTATTAGTTGATATATTTTTATTATTTTAGTTGCCTACTTTTTAAGGGGCTATATGTAATAATT
Organism: Squalius cephalus; assembly: GCF_949319135.1. Taxonomy (NCBI): domain Eukaryota; kingdom Metazoa; phylum Chordata; class Actinopteri; order Cypriniformes; family Leuciscidae; genus Squalius; species Squalius cephalus. The sequence goes on along the minus strand of NC_137127.1, from coordinate 45,738,176 downwards.
GTATGTATTCATCGCTTATTTTTATAACCAATGTGTGAACAGCTTGTAACGAAAATTAAATGAGACCAGTTAATGTAATGAAAATGTTTTTTTTTTAATGGTTTTAGTTTAAGTTAACAATAATAACCTCACGTCGTTCCAAACCAAAGTTTCTTTCTTCCGTGGAGCTTGAATCAAACATATATGTGATGTGGAAGATTACATTTTGACAATTTTTTTTTCTGTCTATACAACGGAAGTCAATGGTCACCAAAACTGTTAATTCATACAGGTCTGAAACGACATGAGCGCGAGCAAATGATGACAGAGTTCTCATTTTTGGTTAAACTATCACTTTAAGATATTTTCTTCACTTTACTGTAGGTGACAACATTACTAATGAATATTGTCAGACTATAGTGTTCAATAATCCAGTGCGCTTTACTCCCCCTCTGAGCTGAGTTTGATAATAAATCACACTGGACTGTTTCATTTTAGCTTGAAGTGCTGTTCAGCGCCCACATAAGAGAGTATAACATGAATGCTTGTCCTGTTATCAGAAGAGAGGATTAGTTTGTCGCATTAGCGGTGTGTTCAGCAGAGAATCCAGATATTACGGTTACATTCAGGACTGAGGTTTCATGTGCAACTCTGAAGTCTTGAAGCTGATTATTCATGAGGACAATGAACTAGCAAGCATCAAACGTGTGTGTTTGCTCAGCAGTGACACCTTTCAGAAAGTACCGGAATTGCAATGGTTCCATTTGCAGGTGCCATAAATATTCTTAAGAGGTGATGTTTCATGCAAGACATAGAGCAGAAAATCAGGCTTTTTCTCAGATGCTTTCCTTTCTTGAATTAAACAAGGAGCTGTTGGCAACTACACAGCCGCTGTTTGCCAAGCGTCCTTGGCCTTGCTTATACTGACAGCTTTCTGCTGGCCAGACACCAGCTCTGACTGCTGTAGTTTATCAAGCCAACCAAGGATCTGAACAGGTTCTGGCACATTATAAAGTACTATGTATCTATTTTATGAACTCTTTGTACTCTCAGAAACTGAGTATTAATATAAAAAGAGGTTTGAAATGCAGAATCAGCGCAATATATAAGAAGGAAGTGCCAATGGACCCTGTGTCGACTGACTGAGGTGCTGTTTTCTCCACACTAAAGGAAGGTGAGTTGCAGTTTTTACCTCTAATTTTTCTATCCACGGATGAAATGGCAGATTTGTTAAAACTAAGTCAGGACAAAAAACAATTTAAAGTAGTTCAGCTATACTCGAGCTAAGAAAAAGAAAAAAAGTAGTTGCGCTACAATCTATTCTAACAAAAGAAGCAAACTGCATTGTTATTTAAAATGAAAAATCTTGAAATTATTGGGCACAAAAACAAACATCATCAAACTACATATATTTTTAAATAAACAAATCTAATGAGTGCTGATCCAAATTAATCTGAATCATTTTTTTTAATCAATTCAATTGTAAAAGAGACTGGATATTTTAAGTTTCAAAGCTGTGTGCATGTTTTATTAAGACAATACATTTGTGAAAATACATTAGGTTTTCTCTACAAATTCACACAAAAATATGTATGCATTATCACACATTTGATGTTCATTTTGATCTGTAGCCGAAACAGAAATAAATGCTGCCGACAAAGACAAAGTCATGGGTTCGATTCCTCGGAAAGGCATGAACTGATGAAAGGTACACCTTGAATGCAATGTACGTTGCTTTAGATGTGAAACGTGTCTCCCAAATCTGTCAGTGTTATGCAGTGAAACAATTTGTGCAGTGTCAGTTTGGTCCATATAGTCCAGGATGGATAAATTCTTAAATCTTGAAGTTTGTGTGTTCGGTATGAAATGAGTTCTTGATGACACAAGGTTTGACTCATGCATGATTCCTCCCACCCTTTCCACCCCACAGCTATAGGCCCTTCACGACACTGCAACACAATACTGTAGCAGTGGAGAGCAATGGCACAACTGCATTTGTTTAAAGGGATAGTTCACCAAAACATTTAATTATCCTATAATTTAGTCACCCTTAAACCATTTTCATTTTTGGGTGAACTGTCCCTTTAAGTCCACTAGCAAAACACCAAAATAAATGAAGGCATTATCATTCAATGACAGTTAAAGGCATGACTTGTTTCCTTGGATCCCCTTATGTCAGGTCAAGGTTGGTTTATGGAGTAATTCAGGTTTTTGCTGGTATTAGAGCGAACCATGTACCAATACAAACCATGACTTTACAAAGAATGATACATTGGCCATGAATGATAATGATTTCCAGGACTTGAAGTAAATGATATACAAAACATATTATTACAATTTTTAATAAAAAACTTATTAAATAGATTTTAGCTTAACAAATAATGCTTATGACTTTTGGCTCTCATTTTCGACCACCGGCCGAGTGCTCAAATTGTCCTCCGAACGGCTCGAAAAGCTACGATAACTATTTAGGAGTCCAAAAAGCAGGCAACAAAAGCAGAAAATATGAGCGCCTGGAGCGTGTGACTCACTCGAGTCGTTCAATGGAACTAAGTTGGTCATTAACGTTCACACTTCAATAGTGAAATACCCCCTCAGCCACCTGGCACAGGTGATTATATCATTATGAGCACAGAAGGGTGAAGAGAAACTTTACTTTGCCACCTCGACTCAGAGGGCAATGCTTCTGTGAATTATTCCAATGAGGGAAAAGTTCAAAAAGTCAGGCATTTTTCCAGTTTAGAGTTTACAGTGCTTTCAGTGCTTATTGGTAACATTTTATAAGCTGGGAGGTCGTGTTCTGCTCAGTCCTGATGGCAATTTGTATGCATGAAAAGAAATGCATTTCAAAATAATTTGTGAGGTAAAACATCCAGGCCACAGAAACTCAGCATTTTCTAAACAGAGTAACAGGCGTATTGTTGTATAAAAATGGATTTGAAACTTTTCAACTGTTGCTGTTTACACAAATAAGTTCAGCAGAAAAGTCAGTGTGGAAAAACTTCTTTCTTGGATCAGTGATCTTGAATGGCGGCCTAAGGCAACATGTTGTGGTTTGGTATTATTGAAAAGCTTATTATGGATTTTCCATTGAAAGCTTTGCTGAGGTAAATTTGGTCTTCGGCATGTCAAAGCTCGCAAAGGTATTGAACTGAATGAAGATTATAGCCGAATGACTGACAGGAGAATACGGTTTCGTCAAACAGTTGTGACCAGCTATTTGATTTCTCACAACGACGCATCGTACTAAGCAGCGGGTTACGTCATTATACGGGAAACACACTCCAGAATAGTGATTTAAACAGCAGCTGTGAACATCCAGTGAATAATCTTTTAGGCTAAATAACATTTTGTCATTTGGTCATTGCCGGAAGGGAAAATTCTCCCAGTTCTTCCCAAAGTAATCCTTGTAACAAGACAGAATACTGATGTAAAAACAACTAAAAGTGTGGTAATACTTCAGAAACATTTATCTGTGTTTATGCTGGAGGCTCTCTGAAATCTAAATAACCATTGCTTTAAATTGATTCAGTTAACTAGAAAACACAAGGCCAATTTGAAATCCAATCATGAAATGAGCTGCAATGACATATGGAAGCTAACATTATAGTAATCAAAGCATTTTTGCATAGCTTTGAATATCGTTCTTTGCTAGTTTTATGATTAAAGGGATGGCTTTCCATGTCTTTCCAATCCTGTATGGCTTTCTTTATTCTTTTGTGGTACTTTGAGAAATGTATTTTTTATATATATATACCATGAAAGTCAATGGTCACCAAAACATTCTTCAAAATTCGTTAGATGATGGAAATTTTGGGTGAACTATCTTTAATATTTATTTTTAACTGAATATCACAATTGTGAGTCTAATATTATTGTAACATAAATTTAAAATGCATTTCATATTTTCATTTCTTAGAAACTTACATTTTAAAATCAGTATTGCAAGTTATTTTGTCTATTTAGTTGCAAACAATGGAGGAACAGCTTTCACACCTGAAAGTTGATGTTTTGATGCATTTTAATACTTTCGGTAAGTTTTGGTTTGGTTTCACATTGCAATTATGCGAGCGCACTAAAGATCTTTCCGTGACGTACTTGCGTCCTGTCGTCATCATCTATCTGGGCTGCATCTTGACATGATTGGTTTGTAAACGGACGTGCGTCTGACGTCAGTGAGTTGTCAGTTTCGGCGGGAAACTTTCTATTGTCATGGATGCGATTTAAATGTTAATAAAACTATTCGCTCATTATTTCAAAAAGTAATTGTCAAAGTTAAAAATTCTTTTTAAAATTTAAAATGATAATGATCTGAACTGTTCTTTTTGCAATATATTGGCTGAAACGCTCATGTAAGAACATTTTGGAAAGATTTGTCTAGATTTATAACTGACAACATTTTTCTTTGTGTTTAGAAAACGTTATATTTGGTTTTCATAATATCCTCTCAAATAAAAGGAAAAAATACTATGTTATCAATTTAATTTGAATTTTTGCTAAATTCCATATACATAAATGTAAGTACAATAAAACCCAACCTCTGTTTTTGGTTCTTGAAAAAGAAATGCAAGTATATATCAAGACTATCTTTCATTCCCACAATAAGAAAGCAATTAAAACTGTTTCTGTTTGTGAATCCTTTGATATTTTTATATAATGTTTAGGTCTCACACCTGTAATTTTGATTCGGATCAAACTGAAAAGTCTGAAAATCCGGACCAAACAAGGTAGTTGTGAAAGGGCCCAATTCAATTTAGAATCAGATTTAAGTGCAGGAACTAACTTTTGTATAACATAATGCAACATGTAACTCTTAATCATATGATTTGATTGTATTAAACAACAAGTGAAGACTTCTAGGAAGCGATTTCATCATCAGTCCCTCTTTTCAATGTAAAAGGACAGTATCAATGTCAGCAGATTTCAGTCTCTGTGGAAATGCTTTGAGTTCTCAGGTTGAAACCACTGTCATGTTTTACTCCCTGTCCAAAGAACAAAAGATCAGAGAATCACATTTCTGATCTGATTTGCTCTGCTAGAAGAAAGAGTGTGATTCTGAATATCTGAGAGACTTGATTAAACTCAAATGGAATGATTATTATTTGTTCTAGACTTTGAATCAGATCCGATGTGCAATACAAACGGGATCTCATTAACATTTGGCAAAATTCACAAGTAAAGGGTGTTTCTAGCGCACATATAGTTTTGCATGTTCGGATAGACACTAAAATGCACATCAAAAAGACGTTTCAACATCATTTGCTAACAAATGAGAGTCCCTCATAATGGTTTTGTAATTTTCACTGTTTTGGTGTCTATCCAAATGTGCACAAATGCAAATACACACATCAGATATTCATCTATAGATCCCCCAAATCAAATCCTCTTTAGTTGCAGCAAAGCGTGACCTGTGACCTTTATGATTTGCAGCCGGCTGGTGATCTGAAACATTCCCAGAATCCTGATTTATCACTGCACGCATCGCTTAATTAAGTATGACCATCGCTGCTGATGAATATTTATGGTAAAGCAAAAAGTAGTGATTTTGTAGGGGTACCAGGGCGTCCCGATCAAGCGTGCGGGAGTGTGTACGTGTGTAGATGTGTACTTCGGTCTCGAGTATGCAAAAGTAAGTTCCCCCCTCATGCTTCCCTTGTGTAAAGCATTTGTGTGTATACACTCGTCGACTTGTGTATACATAAACACGGATGACGGTGTGAGTAGGAGGGAAGCCTAGAAAAGGGAAGAGTTGGGCATGAGTTGTCACAGACACCTGGATGGAAAGAGAGAGAAAGAGAGAGTAGCAGAGTGTGAAACAGTTGAGGAGGGACACAGCTTATTAATGAGTAACACACATGTTCATTTCCAATTTCCTGCTTTAGCTCACATTTAAAAGAGAGGACAACAAGCAAGAGAGCCGCTGAGCGACTGAAGGAGTTTGTGATTCGCACCTGGTCAGACTTCTCGAGGTAAGCTGAACATTTTTCTTACAGTACGTGTGTCTGGTCTGTAATGTAAATCTCTGCTCATCTGATGTGCGGTCTGGTTCAGTCATCAGCACCGATATTCCTCATGGTATTTTGGGAACATTAAATTCATAAATCTGCACAGCAGATGATTGGTGGTGGATGGGAACTGCGGGTTCCTCTGGCTGGGCTGAACACTTGCTATTCTGTGCTGTAATTGAGCTTCGGCACAGAGTTGATGTGTATTCTAATAGACTCTGCATTAAACATTAAGCACACTCCGGAGATGGAACAAATGGATCTGGAGCAAACCGAGCAGCACTCAGTCGCTCATAAACGACAGATAAGCGGAGATTACCCGTAGCTAACTGCCCTGAACACGCTGCCATGCGACGCCTGCGTTTATCAACGCTTTTGTTGTAATTAAGTACAAAGAAACATTCCGAATGTGTCAAGGGGAGTAAAATGATTGTGAATCAAAGCCTGCAGCGAAACACAGTCAGGTGTGAGACCAGATTCTTGCTTGAGTGCTTGGATTCGCTTATTTATTCAACTAATTTGCACTTGTATGCATAGCTCATCTTTTTTTAATCTTCGAACACCGGTTTGCAAGTGTGCCTTTTAAACAGCATTCATTGGAAATAAGTGACTTTGGAAAAACCTACCTAAACATAGGCTTCACTGCAGCTGAAATGAACACTTAAACGAAACTATGATTACAGTAGCAGATAATCAATTAAGACTTATTTCCATGCGGTTCCTCACAAATTACTATGTTATGAACTTCAGCAGTGTTGGTTTCATTCTGCATAGAGTTCAGAGATTGGCTTTCGGCTAATTAATGATAACACACTCACTCATGCTTTGCTTCTTGCACTAAGCACAGCCTGGGAAATTATAGCTAGTTTCAAATGAACTCTAATACCCCCGCTTTCACAGACAAGGCTTTAGCCTGGACTAAAGACTAAAACGCATGTTTGAGCTGTTTTAACTGAAAGCAACTTGCATTGATACATCTTAAAATATGTCAGTGCCATTGTTTTATCTCAAGATGCACATCAGTATTGCTTGATTTTCTTCTATAGCACGTTTATAAAAGCAACTTAAATGTCCTAATTGAACTAAAACCTAATCCTGGCTTAACCTAAGACCTGTTTGTGAAACCAGGCCTTAATGTCCTGGAGAAAAAAAGTCACGAAATGCAAAAAGAGCATCAGCTGCTAATAACAATGCAACTGAAAGGTGTTCTTGGGAATGTTATTTGAAATGGCCCAGATTCAAAATAATTCTTTACTGTTTGCAAAATATGAAATCACCTCAGGTGTTCACATGCACGTATACAGTATGTGGACGGATTGGGCTATCTTATCTCATGCGTGACAATAGCAAGTGTTTATCCCTAAATACTCCAGTCTGTTGGACAACACGTTCTCTGTCCTCTTTGAAACGCTGTAGCAACAGAATGACTGGAGAGGATCACAATGAAGCCACAGTTCTGCTGTTTTGCATCAAATCTTGGTTTGATTCTAGTAACAAATATCGCTTGATTCTCTTCCCAGACAGATCCTGAAAATGACTCGCTCCGTGAGAGAGGTGTTGAAAGAGTACATGTCGGAGCGGAGGGTTCGCAAATATCGCCTGGTGACCAAAGATGGCCGCTGCAACATCGAGTTTGGCAACGTGATGCACAGAAACCGCTTCGCCTATGTGCTCGACATATGGACCACCTTCGTGGAGACCCGATGGCGCTTCGTCATCTTGCACTTCGTGGCGTCCTTCACCCTCAGCTGGTTCATCTTCGGCCTCATCTGGTACTGGATCGCCAGAGACAACGGTGATCTAACTTGGCAGAATCCAGCCAGTAACCACACGCCATGCGTCTATAGTGTGACCGACCTGACTTACGCTTTCCTCTTCTCGCTGGAGACCCAAACCACCATCGGTTACGGCAATCTGTACGTGACCAACGCCTGCACAGGAGCCGTGGCTCTGATCATAATCCAGAGTCTTATGGGTGCCATAATCAACTGCTTCTGGTGCGGTGTGGTTATGACAAAAATCGCCCTCCCCAAGAAGAGAGCCAAGACCATAACGTTCAGCGAATCCGCAGTTATCTGCCCTAAAAAAGGCACTCTTTGCCTCCAGATCCGCGTGGCCAACCTGCGCAAGACCCTGATGATCGGCAGTCAGGTTTACGGCAAGCTGTTGAGGACCACGATCACCCCTGAAGGTGAGACCATCATCATGGACCAGGTCAACATCGACTTCATGGTGGACGCCGGCAAGGACAACCTGTTTTTCGTCTGCCCTTTAACCCTCTACCACGTCATCGATAAAACCAGCCCGTTCTTCGACATGGCCGTAGACACTCTGCATCAGCAGGAGTTCGAGCTCGTGGTGTTTCTCGACGGCACGGCCGAGTCCACCAGCTCCTCCTGCCAGGTCAGGACTTCATACATCCCACAGGAGATCATGTGGGGATATGACTTTCTCCCTATCATTTCCCGCAGCAAAGAGGGAAAATACCGGGTGGACTTTTCCAACTTCACCAAAATGGTGCCCGTACCGACGGCTCATTGCGCCTATTGCTACCACAACGAGGCAGGACACCATCACCACTCCATAAACGGCATCGATAACCAGGGCTTTGAGGTCATTGAAATTGAGCCGCCCAGCAGCACCAAAATGTAAAACTTTTTGACTGACATGCACTGTATGTGTTGCACAGAGGTCAGCATATTGCACTATACAAGAGGCACTGGACACAAAAGCTTTTTGTCTCTCAAAGTGAGGACAAGAAGCAAGACAAGTGTTTTTTATCTCTTGAAATACCCCTTATTTGAAGAAAAGCTGCAAAATGATGTCTTGACAGAGTAAAACCCCTATTGCAGTCCATTTCTTTTATGATTATTTTATCGCTTATTTTAGAGCGACTAGCATTCAAAACCGCATCAAGCAAACAATATTTTTGTATCTTTGTTCTGACAATATCGAAAAATATAAAAGTGTGAATGCTTCTGTTACAGGGTCAGTGTCTCGGGAATGAGAGTATTAACTGCAAGTTCATTAATACGAGATTGACTTGTATTACTCCTCTCTGTATATAAAAGTCGAAGATGAACTGATTTCAGATAACCAGCAGATGCATCTATGCTCTGAATCACTCTGGGATGGTGTGTTCCTCTGTAAATTAATAGATATTGTTAATATTGTATTATTGAATTTGTAAATGCCATTTGTACTTTGTAAATATATATTTTTTTTATAATAAAAAAAATATATTAATTGGAGTTGGTGTGTTAATTCATTAAAATGTCATTAAAACCATTCTACATTGTTCTGCTAAAACTAACCACATGGGGGCGTACAAGACAAAGCTATAGTTGACAACTCTTGGTCTTTTGAATCCACAGTGCTGGATCAACATGATATCCATTCTCAGTCCCAGGCTCCTAGATAACAGTGCCCTAATGTGCGTCAAACACAGCCAAACAAAGCAGTCGGCGTCACAGCTTTGCCCTAAGCAGCGATGAGTACTTGGAAATTTGTATAGCTCATAAAGCATAAGCATGTAGTGTTGTGCGTAAGAAAGGGTGGTGCGTGATAGATCTCTGTTGTCTGAAGCTGTGGCCCGCTGACTCACTACATGACATCAAATAATAAAGAGCCTTTAAAATATATTAGATGTGGGATGAAGATAATACCCTGAAGAGCGTTCACTGCCAAACACTTAGAATTAATATATCTTACCTTAGACTATCCATGTGTGTGTGCAATCCTTTAGCACTGATATTACGCCAGATAGAGTAATCGAGTAAAGGTATTTGGCATGCTCTCCGAGGGGAGGAATTTGGTCCGAACCCAGAGTACTTCCCTCGAATCCCTGGCTGGGATAGGAACCAAACGAGAGTAAGGATTCGGGGTCACGGAGGGATGCAGGAACACAGGTGAGTCGGCTATGTGTATATGTAGGCCTTCTCACGTGTCCCTCGCGTAATTTGCTAATAAAAATCATTAATACTCAGCAGATTTAATGAGCAATCATGGTCCCCAGATGTGCTCATGATGGTTTATGATCATTCAGTACTGGATTAGATGAAATATCATGTAGTCTAGACCTTAAGATTGATTCATGAACAGCAATTATGTCGAAGTCAGACACAGATTTTCCTATTGGTCCGTTTGCAAGCGTGATTTAATATTTATATGACTATTTTTTATGTGATCATATAAATTCAGTGTAAGCCATTACATGTTTAGTTTAGCGGTTTAGAACATCACCCATTCAATCAAAATATCATTACATTTGGTTACATTTTATTTTAAGGTGACGTAGTTTCACTGTAATTAATTAAATTACTCGGTACTTATTTGAATAAGTATGTACTTACTGTAGAGTTACGTTAGTGTTTGGTTTAGGGTTAGTTATTTGTAATTATGCATAATTTACTGTTATTACTATAGTAAGCACATGTTGTAATGTGTAACTACGTCACCTTAAAATCACCTTAAATAATACCCTATATTTTTTTTTCAACTGATGCATTGGTCAAATGACACACACAAAGTTATATGGAGAGATTTTTAATGTAAAAACATTTATTTTGTCACATTTTACCTATTCAACAGACCCTTTTACAAAAGGTAATACTTAATAAATTGCAGAAACAACAAAATGAACAAAAAAAGATTAATTGCAATATTTCATATATATATATTTATATAGCAATAAATTTAATATCCAAATACTTGCATATATAAAATAGCACAATTCCTTCATATCTGAGAGTGATGAACAGTTGGGAATTTCCGATCATCTTTTGTCTTAATGCTACAAAACACACAAGGGTAAACGCTTGTGTGAAACTAACACTGTCCGAACACTTTTTTTTAGGCACATACGTTTGCCAGTAATACGATTTGGCATTGAGGGTTTATTATGGCACTTCAGGAAAACCGATTGTCTCCAAGCATGTTTGGTAAGGCATTTGCTTCTAGTGAATAAAAATATTAACTACATATCAAAATAACTTTCTTATTGTCATGGCAGCACACCAAGAACTTTAGAAAATGCATTTTCTGAAAAATACAAGAGAACATTCATAAACTTATTGCCCATATGTACAGATACAAAACACCTACGTAGTTCAAACTACCTTCAGTAACTGATAAAAAAAGTTTGCATTTTGACCGAGGTCAACTCGTATTAACGTATGATTCTTAACACTGTCACATATGAAAATAGCTCTGCATAATTTATACAGTAAGATGCTTTTAATGCCTAGTTGTCCTTTGATCAAAAAAAAAAAAAAAAAGAAAAAAAAAAAAGTAATACTAGCAAATAGGTCTGACAAACGCACAGCGTTCGCGAATCTCTGGTTTCAACGTCTTGTGCTGCTGTTTTAACTGTTATTTCGTTTTCTTTTCTTTCAAAGAGGTACTTTGCGTGATGCCCACACATTCAGCGATCCAAGAATCTAGTCAGGACTTTTAAGACATATAGGAATGCAAACAAATCTCATGTGAGTTTAACACTTTGGCTGTTTTGAGATGAAAAGGAGTGGATTTTCACTGAGGAGGCAGTGAGATTCACACGGGGACATCAGAAATGTAAAGCAGGTTTCGAGCCATTTCACATCAACACCGTCTTCTTCATCAGCGTAGAGGAGTGCTAAAGATGAGTAAGTGAGTTTAGCTTGAGCCAGCTAGCCTGAGAAGCTCCTAAAAAACAATCAGGCGCCACGTCCTCCAGCGAGGAGGAGAAATGGCGGCTGAATGCCAATATTTGTTCCAGTTGCCAGATTTGCTTTAGAAAAGAGAGTTTCAGTCACAACTTACAAAAAGATAAATTCATGTAACCAAGTTGGGTTTAGATAAAAATCCAAAAGGGAAGCAGGGACTAGGTCCAAAAATATAAACACTCGGTTCACAATTGCATTAACACACAGGGTGAGTTTACAGTGATTCGTTTTTTCGGTCGGTCGGTCGATCGTTCGTTCGCCGACTTATACATAATAGAGGTGGTCTTTATTTGGTCGAAAGGGACTCTGGCCCATCGGTGCAGCTTTCGGGTGTGGAAAGGCACGAGAAACATGCGCAAACTCTCCAAAACAAACACCAACCCAAGTCCTTTGAATAAGTAGTACTCCATTTTGAAGAGGATCAGCCACTTTTGGTCCATTTTGTCTTTACCTTCTCTGTCTTTCAACTTCTGCTTCCTTGTACAAACGTTTCGGCCCAAATCCCTCCCTTTCCAGCTTCCTTGTTCGTCTTCACTCCGAGTGCAGTTCAAGTTTCGGCATTCGGGGAGCAGGGGTGAGAGGTGAGGGGCTTTAGTAGTAACTGCCTAGGTGAGAATTGGTATGACGTGGCATGCCGGGATTGGGATAAATCCCACCTGTCGGAGAGCTCCAGTATGGGGTGGTGGGCCCGAAGAAATTGGAGGACGTGACGGGCATGGACGGGGGATGGGGCGAAACGAAGTTGACCTTCTGCTGGTGAGCGTGGTAGCTGGGCACGTAGGGCAGGTCGGTGGGGTACTTGTACATGGTGGACTCGGTGGGATGGGGCTGCAAGGCCTGAGCGATGCCGTGGAAGTCAAACTTGTAGGCGTAACGCTTGCCGTGCACTTTGGTCATGATGTTCTTGTCGTAGTAGTAGCGCAGGGCTCGGCTGAGTTTGTCGTAGTTCATGTTGGGTTTACTCTTGCGCTCCCCCCAGCGACGCGCCACTTCGTCGGGGTCCGTCATCTTGAACTCTCCGTTGGTCCCCTCCCAGGTGATGCAGCCGGCGTTGGCGCTGTCAGAGAGAAGCTCGAGCAGGAACTGCCACAGCTGGATCTGACCCGAACCTGGACAACCACACCAAGAGGGAATTTTACCAGACGTGCATATAATATATTTACCAGATAATATCGCTACTGTTATGGGTGTTGTTTATATATATATATATATATATAGATAGATAGATAGATATATATATAGATAGATAGATAGATAGATAGATAGATCGATATAGGTAAATGCAATTAAATTAATTGTCAATAAAACAAAGATTATTCGAGTATGTTTTAGTACAAAATACTATTTTACTTAGCCTAGAAATCTAGACGCACCCTAGCGGCAGCAAAATTAATTTTTCTTCCAGGGTAGTCTAGCAACTCTCTGTTGACTTTTTGAGCTGGAAAAACCAAACTCAGGTCAGGCCAATCACATCGTGTATACAGACGGTGGGCGGGCTTAACATAATGACGACAGAGTTGTGACGGCTCCGTGTGAATTCCCTGCTACTTGAAAACAAAGAATGGCTGATGACGAACAGCGGTCTTTCGAATCGGCTTTGTCTGTGACTCTGGAGGACTTGGAGTCAAGCTTTTCTTTGAGAAAAGAACAAAGAACGGCACTTAAGTCATTCTTAAAAAAGGAAGATGTGTTTGTAGTTTTGCCGGCCAGATACGGCAAAAGTTGAATCTATCAACTAACGTTAGCTCCGCTGTTGGGAAAACGCTCTGGTTGGTTGAAGCGCTGTCCTATTGCGTGCCGAGGGGATTTGAAAGACAGCCGTTTATCCCACCCCTCGGATTGAGCCGTGTCTATGGTGAGTTGCCAGACATAACATCTTGATGTAGGTCTGGCTTGCCAGGCTATATTTTACTACTTTCTACTTCAAAATTTCACATTTAATTATTCAAATAATGCAATTATTTGAGAAATAGACTAGCAATTTTTGAGCACTGTTGTTTTTACTATCACTGATTTGCTATTATAGCTTTTAATATTATGAAATATTTTTTTAGATTTTAATTTTAATCGTAGTTAAGTTTTAGTAATTTTGTTGTGATTTTGTATTTGTAACTATGTATGTATAGTTCTTATTAATCTTTATTTTATTTTCATTTTCAGTTTAAGTTAAACTACAAAATGGGAAATGATGCTTTGGCAAATAGCTGAAATAATATAAATTGATTATTTTATTTCAGTTAACATTTTTAACAGTTAACGCTGTTTTAAATCATGTAACGGAAATTATATTATATTATATTATATTATATTATATTATATTATATTATATTATATTATATTATATTATATTATATTATATTTTGCTCACTGTTAGATCATGTTAGTTAGACCTTTTTTGCAAAGTGTTACCAAAATTATTTTATTATTTTAGTTTTAGTTTTAAATGTATTTAGACCAAATAGTATAGAATTTTAGAAAAGCAGAAAAATAGTATAGAATCAACCGTTTCTTAATTACTGGCCGTAACAAGAAAATAATCTGTACTGGCCGATATTTTGATAAAATATTAATATTTTAATGCAATAAGTTTCTAAAATGAACTCTTTTTCTAAAAAGTCCAACGTAAAAAAGTACAGTAAGTTTTCCTGTTGTTACCTGGGTTGGCAAGTCGACTGCTGGTGGGTCCTAATATCTGGTAAGGGTCTGAAAGGAAAGAGAAATTAATCTGGATGTGATCTTTGAACTTAATAGTTGAAAAATTCCACACTTTTATTGGATATCCAGTAGCTGATCTGAAGAAGAATAGTACTAGCAACAAAAGGGACATGGCTTCAATTCCCAGAAAATGAATATATACTCCAAATGCACATATTGGCTGCCACTCGAAAAATTTGAATATTGTGCAAAAGTTCATTTATTTCAGTAATTCAACTTAAAAGGTGAAATTAATATATAGAAAATTACATGCAAAGTGAGATATTTCAAGCCTTTATTGGTTATAATTTTTATGTTTATTATGGCTTACAGCTTATGAACATTTTCAAAATTTCTGAGATTTTGAATTTGGGGTTTTCATAAGCTATAAGCCATAATCATCAAGATTATAACAAATAAAGGCTTGAAATATCTCACTTTGCATGTAATGAGTCTATATAATGTATTAGTTTCACCTTTTAAGTTGAATTACTGAAATAAATGAACTTTTGCACTTTTTTCAAGTTTCACCTGTAAATGTGAAACATAATCGAACGCTCACCTGGCTGAGGCCGAGCCGGCTCAGTGTTCTTGGACACGTTCTGAGAGACCACTGTAGGAGAGCCTGAGAAATGGAAAGGAAGAAAGCGCAACAGCAAGAAAGAAAGAGAAAAAAAAAAGTTCAGCACATTCGTCTGGACGAGCAGACGCTCAAGTCTCGGTCCAAAGAAAACAAGGGCAAACGCTGGCCGAACTGCTAAGCACTTAATGAGCCTCTTCAGCTCCCAGTGTCCCTAAACTAAAGCCTGGCCATCTGCTGACTCTCCTGTCCAGGGTAAAGCACAGATCAAGAACGCCGCACACCAAGAACGATGCGTTTGAGTGTCTGACCAGCCAATAAAAGCGATGAATCGAGGTGGACTGTTGACACTGACCTTTGCCGCTGTGCATGTTGTTTGACCAGCCTGATCTCCGGACAGCATCGTAAGACGCATCTGGAGAAAAGAGAAAAGATTTTATTTTTGTAACCTGCTATTGCTTGTCCAAAAGCTCAGTACGGCTTTGGAAAATGTTTTAATGTTCCTGCAGAAATTTATTTGGATTGATTATAGCAGTTTATATCCAATGGGAGGACTGGTAAACCCTACATCATGAGGACAAAATTTCCCCACAAAGTTGTCAATATCCGAAATACGGACATATTTGGGTCCCCGCTTGGAAAACAGCTTATAAATCGTACTAAGTGATGTTTTTTGAAAA
Organism: Squalius cephalus; assembly: GCF_949319135.1. Lineage (NCBI taxonomy): Eukaryota > Metazoa > Chordata > Actinopteri > Cypriniformes > Leuciscidae > Squalius > Squalius cephalus. Next base: position 45,722,536 of record NC_137127.1, on the reverse strand, counting down.
TGTAAAAATGCTAAAAGTTTAGTGTGATGGGTAAGGGGAGTGTAAGGGGAGAGAATATACAGTTTATACCGTATAAAAATCATTATGTCTATGGAAAGTCCCCATAAATCATGAAAACACAACAAGCTGTTTGGTTTTATCTGACAAACTCACAACACACTCACATACTCATGCAATCACACGGAGAAGCCAATGATAACGCTGTCAGGATTGCAGTTAGAATCTGTTTGGTAAGAACATCGTGAGCATCAGCTTGTCTTGTTTTTAGAGATCTCACAGAACCACAAATTGCACACACATTTTGAGCACTTAGGTACATAGCAGACTGTGACTGAGTTTAGAGCCAAAGAAATAAGTTATATCCGTCTCCCAGGCTTCAGTGGTATGCGTTATGCTCTAACAATGAAATATTTCCTCCCATAACATGTTTTATTAGCAAAACTGAAAAACATGAAATATTTCCTTTTCCAAAAGCTTTCCAATAAAATTGCGAACATTTTGAAAGTGCATGCATATTTTTAATACATGAAGAAACTCCTAAAAACTCAAACTCATTTCACTTTCAGATCATTACTGCACTCGTTTCCCTGGCCTTTCCTCACAGAGTGCATTTATTTTTAATGCATGGAATATAAATCATATTTGTGCTGATAGGGATGGACTGGCTATAGAGAGCATTGGGACTTTGAAGGGAGAGAAAAGTCTTGCTGACTGACGCATCTTCAAACCAAGATCTTCACACACTTCTGCATCTACACTGGAGTCTGTAATGTGCTTATTTCTTATCAAGCAATTCCATTGTGGGACAGAGCAGGGTTATTATCAATAGCTAAAACTAAATGATCAATTTATTTGGTCACACTTTAGATTAAGGTCCAATTCTCTCTATTAACTAACTATTAACTATGACTTTTGCCTCAAAAAACTCCTAATTACTGCTCATTAATAGTTAGTAAGGTAGTTGTTAAGTTTTAGGTATGATTAAGGAATGTAGAATATGATCATGCAGAATAAGGCATTAATATGTGCTTTATAAGTACTAATAAACAGCCAATATCCTAGTAATATGAAAGCTAATAAGCAACTTGATAATAGTCAAAACTGGACCCTTTAATAAAGTGTTACCTTTTTTTAAAGCCTATAATTTTAATAAAAGTTTTGCCACAGAGTTGCATTTTGAAGTTAAACTAAAACAAGGCTTAGTTGATTTATTAAGATGGATGGATGGATGGATGGATGGATGGATGAAACCCATTGAACAAATTTCCAAAAATGTTTAATAACTCAGTCTAAGAAGCATGTGTTTTCACTGTAAGAGTGATCTCAGGAAACACAGGTTTTTATTCTCGCATGGCAACACTGCATCCGTCTCCTCGGAAAATGGCCAGATTCTCCTTCATTCTCAAACGTACTCTTAAAACATTCCCATCATGCCTTGCAGCACTGTAGTGATCCCTTTTTCCTGAACGGAAATGAACCAATGACTGGCACTAATCAAGTTTCTACATGCCCTAGATGGGCTTTTTGGCCTTGGTTCCAGAGCGAGTGCTTCCTCTAGGGCTTAGATGGGCTCTATGTACGACCCTATGGATGAAACTGCCAGAGACGGCCAAAAAATGTTGGCCCAATGTTAGTATACTGGAATTATGTCTTTTGAAAGTAACCGTTGTGGTATGACTGTCCCGATGGCTCGAACTTCAGTGCACGACTCCACCTGAACAGAGCTCAAGACACTTGCAGTTGTGATTGATAAAACACTGCCCTCTTCTGGTCACTGTGTTTGAAATCTCTTCCAAGTTTGGGTGGAACTTAGAGACATAATCCTCTGAAGACAAAGAAAAATGTTTAGTTTGGAAAGCGTTGATAAAAGTACATGGCCCACGTTTCAAAAGCAAAGCAGTATCTCCAGCCAGCGTTTCTCAGCAAAAGCTGAATCCAAGAAAAAGGAAGACGCACGCTAATCTCTAAAAGCATCTCCTTCAGTGAGAAAGTGCAAGGCTTTCATTGCTCCTGGTTATCGTGAAATGCACAGCTGA
>NC_137127.1:43733000-43763000 GCF_949319135.1 Squalius cephalus | reverse complement strand
AGAATTACAGGTGGGTGTCTGCAAAACACAGAGACAAACTCATACCCATACCCATTCAACTCTGCACACAGTTTGCACTGAATTATTACTTATTGCTCATAATATTATCAAAATATTATCAATGTTGAAAACAGTTGTGCTGCTTCATATTTGTGTGGAAAACATACTTACATTTTTTTCAGGATTATTTGATGAATAGAACATTCAAAAGAACAGCGTATAATTAAAATAAAATCTTGCGTAAAATTATAAATGTCTTTACTGTCACTTTTGATCAATTTGATGCATCCTTGCTGAATTTTAAAATCTTACTGACCCCAAACTTTGGAACAAAGGTGAATATATGCACTTTGTGTAATGTAATAATGTTGGGTTTTTACTGTTGATTATTATTAATGAAAGTTCTTATAAAGTCTAGCGCCAACAACACACACTCGTACTGGCGATACAGTCAGGTTCAGCTCAAGGTCACACACACACACACACACACACACTTCCCTCTCTGCATGTGTCGAGTCCAAGGCCAAGACGGAGAGCACGCAGTCCGCACCTCAAGAGTAAAAGCACGTGTTTGATTAGTCAGGCCTGTTGAAAACTGAGAAGACAAAAGATCATTAGTTCAATCATGACAACTCAGTTTTAATGAATATGATATAATGAATATGTTAATGTTTTTTGCTACGCTTCTGCAGAGCACAGTCTTGCGACTGCCTTTATATTCACAGACACACATGTAAGATATGCTCCTGCTGCATGAATATACATAGATCCAGTAGCAGATTCAGGCAGGTGGAGCTGGGGGAGGTGGAGGGTTTCAGAGGAACATGCCTACAGCTAACACTGAACCAGACTATTCTAAGTTGAGCAAGCAATCTCATTTGCAGAATCAGCAGAGGCCAATCAGCTTGTGTCATGTGGTAATAGTGTGATTGCAAGTAAAGGACCGATCAGCATGCGCCATCTAAAGTTTCATGACTGAACTAGATATATGCATACGGAGCAGAGGAGGTCTCAGTAAGAGGACAGTCTGACTCTACTTCAGTCTGTAGTGTGTGAGTGAACATCCATCAGTGCTTTAGAAAATTGATATTGTCCAGAGAGTAGTGTGTGTGCATGTATGTTTAGAACTTTACTTTAAAGCGTCCCCATTAAGGCTTTTAAAAGATAAACTGATATTTAACAGGCCACGAGATAAAAGGGTTTGTTGAGATGCAGAACTTACGCAGGGTTTGGAAATGCAGAAGTTAAAACAAACAAGGGCTCAAAAGTGCAGCTGAATTGGCAAATAGAGTTTGCTGATTGCCAATTATTCTCCGTTTTTTTTCTTCTTCAGGATGTGCGGAGAGTACCAGGCATCACTCCCTCCATTAAATCATCAGAGAGCAGTGAGAAACGTCCGTTCATGTGCTCTTACCCAGGCTGTAGTAAGAGATACTTCAAGCTGTCCCACCTGCAGATGCACGGCAGGAAGCACACAGGTGAGGTCCATGTGGCCCGTACAAAAAATGCACGATTTTACACTTTCAGTTTGGGGTCACAAACAATCCAAACCGATCTTTGCTTTTTTCTCTTCAAAAAGATTTACAGCGTTATGCAACATGCATAACAAAGTCATAATTCATCTATTTTTTCAAACGTCCAATACGAGTTTGGCAGACATTGACTGCAGACAAGTTCTACAACACACAATTCTAGAACTAAACATGGGGTTAAACAACCCAAAAAGACACTTTACAGTAAACATTAATGATTGCAACACAGTTATTATTATTAGTAAAACCTTAGAAAAAGAATTTCATTCACACATAAAGTGATCTAGTTCACTTTGGATAAAAGCATCTACTAAATGAATGCATTTAAATATGCATTGCTATAAATTTGATATAAAATGATAAAACAGTAAATCACCATGGATATTAACACTAACAATAAGGTTAACATTAGTTAACTAACATGAGCTAACTATGAAAATGGCTTATTTCAACATATACTAATGCATTATTAAAAACACCTCAAAGTTGACCACGAATCTCCAGAATTACGCAAAAACATCTGGAGTGGCCGAATTTGTGACCTCACGGCATGTAGAGTGTTACAGAAAAGTGAATGACACTTCATTCATAGCAACAAAGTAAATGCTGAGTTGAAACAGCGCCCCCTTGTGGAAGCTGCAGAGACCCCAGTGTTGTCCACAGGTTTCCTCTAGTCTGTCACACACACACACTGTCAGAATGATGCTGTTCTCTGTCACGTCCAGGTGAGAAGCCATACCAGTGTGACTACACAGGCTGTGGCCGCAGGTTCTCCAGATCTGACCAGCTCAAGAGACACCAGCGCAGACACACAGGTTAGTCACGTCTAATAGAAATAAATATTGCGAGTTTTGTGGCTTTTAGTTCATTAGATTTGAGGTCATCTATATTCTTCACTCTTAAAAATAAAGGTACTTTACTGGCATCTTTGATTCCATGAAGAACCTTTAACATCGATGGAATCTTTCTGTTCCACAAAGGGTTCTTTAGATTTTTTTAGATGTTCTTCACACATTGCTTCACGAAAAAATGGTTCTTTTAGGAACTGCTCAAAGCAGTTTTTCTTTGGAAAACGAAAAAAGTTTTTTTCTATGGCATCGCTGTGAAACCCCTGTTGGAACCTTTATTTTTTAAAGAGATAATTCACCCAAAAATGAAGATTCTGTCATCATTTACTCAACCTCATGTCGTTCCAATCCCGTAAGACTTTCGTTCAACTTCAGAACACAAATGAAGATATTTTTGATGAAATCTGAGAGCTTTCTGTCCCTCCATTGACAGCTACACAACTGACACTTTGACGCCTCAAAAAGTTCATAAAGAGATTGTAAAACGAATCCATATTAATTGAGCGGTTTAGTCCAAATTTTGTAAAGAGACTCGATCACTTTATATTATGAACAGATTTAATTTTTATTCACATTTTAACATTGATCAGAGAACATCAATAGAAGCTCAACTGAACCTGCTTGACACGCGAGAACAAACCTCAATGGTTCTTGCTGAAGCTCAAACGTGATGCGTAACACGAGAATGAACCTCATTGGTTCTCGCACATCAAGAGAACATGCTTGAGCTTCCGTTTACCACAACTGTATGAGTTGATGAATGTTTATATGTGAATAAAAGCCTAAATTCAATCTGTTCAATATATAAAGTGATCGTGTCTCTTCCGAAAATGTTGGACTAAACCGCTCAATTAATACGATTATGTGTAGCTGTCAATGGAGGAACAGAAAGCTCTCAGATTTCATCAAAAAGATCTTCATTTGTGTTCTTAATATGAACGAAAGTCTTACGGGTTTGGAACGACATGAGGATGAGTAATTAATGAAAGAATATTCATTTTTTGGGTGAACTAACGCTTTAAGAGTATAATGTACCCCTAAAACATTCATTACATATACTTTTAGAACATTAAAAGCTTGAACAATTAGAACGTAAATGTCACACTCTTTCCAAAAATATTGCTGACTCATCTTGTACTCAGGGGCGTATCCAAACTTTTGTCCAATCAAATGCATTAGAATTAGATAGCCCCACCCACTAATCCATCACTTTGATGAAGTATCTGAAGCCCACTGCCGCTGTCTCTCTGTCTCCTGCTCTCTTTGGTCCTGTAGGCGTCAAACCCTTTCAGTGTGAGACATGTCAAAGAAAGTTTTCACGCTCAGACCACCTTAAGACCCACACTCGGACTCATACAGGTAAAACAAGTGCGTACGCCTTTTTTAACTTCTCAAAAACCATTTGATCTATTGGTTTCATATGAATTGTTTCCATTAGAGCACATCAGTAAAGTGTGTTGTGTTTTCTCTGTCGTGGTTCTCAGGCGAGAAGCCGTTCACATGCCGCTGGCCCAGCTGTCAGAAGAAGTTCGCTCGCTCAGATGAGCTGGTCAGACATCACAGTATGCATCAGAGAAACATGAACAAGTTCCAGTCTGCTGTTTGAGACACTGTACACACACACACTGTATATAGACACACAGACAATGAGACACTCTCAATAATGAAGACCTGTCAGTCAGTCAACTACAGCGGTGACTCTACTACATTATCAAAGCATCCCTGTAAGAAGCAAATGTTACTGAATGCATACAAATATGCACTTATATTGGAGTTTTGCCATATTGTATTTGACATGGGAACACTGTCTGGATTATTTTGGATCATCTCATTTTGTACATAAGAATTTACATTTTTAATAGTTTTTTTTTTTATAAACTGTACATCGAGTTGATTGCACTGGGTATACTTGCATTTCAAAATGGTAAGACAGTCACTTGAATTAATTTCTTAATTTGGAAAATAAGTGTAAAAATCACATGCACTGTAATGCCTTTGTATATATTATTTGTCAAGTGACAGCAGTCTTTCTTTAAAAAAAAAGCATTTTATAATAAACTACATTTAACAAAATTCTCAGGACATCCAGTGTTTTCATTAGGAGGGGACGATCTAATGGTGGAATCATTTCACTCAAATGTTAAATTATACATTTTATACATGAATATGTAATGTATGCAAATATACGTGTATAAAATTATAATTTGAGACATTTGTGTGAAAATAATCCACCTTTAGATCGTCCAGTCCTTATATGGACATGTTTAATGCAAATTACTACTTGTGGGAAGGGAACATGCTCCCTTATTTAGAATAATAATTTTGTGCAAATGGAGGATTCTGTGAGAACTTTTAAGGGAATTGTACAAATTGTCTGTGAGGCGAATTATCCTTGAGTCAATCATTAAAAAAAAAGAGACTTTAAGTAGTGACAGACATTTTCATGTTAAAAAAATAAATAAATTTGCCCATCATACGACATGGCACATGGAATCCTTACACTAGACTAAAAAGTGTAATTTCTTTGAACAAAAATGATGCAACGAAAGGAATAATTTCTCCCAAAGTATGGTTTGGAGCATTTATTAAAAACAGTGTACAAAAACAAAACTGCATACAAACATACACCAATGTGAATACAAGCAAGCAAGACCCCAGAAGAGGTTGAAGATAAATGTTCGTACACCGAGGACGTTCTGTTCGCTCAGCGTGGAGTCGTTTCTATGTACACATCGAATCCTCGTCCTGTTCAGCAAACAGTGTATACCGCCATGGTTTGACTTCACTGCACAAAAACTGTTAATGATTGTCCTAAAATGAATGAGCGCCCACTCTGAACACATGCATAGATCAGGAAGACAGTCTGGGCTTTGAATGGCCTTCAAGTTTCTATATACAAAAAGACAAAATGCTACCAAGAGAGCAAACTTTGCATTTGCATGATTTCTTATTGCCACTATTAAACACAGAATCGTTCAAAGCTTATCAGGTGTGAAAGTTTGACTTGTTCTTGCAGGGGGAAAAAAAAAGATCAAGAAAAAATAAAAAGCAGCAAGATCTCTTCAAGATCAAGGAATACAAATTTCAATCTTGCTCAGACAAATTAATATATACATACACGTACATTCAAGCTTCTAGAAATCAATCGCATTTACGTAACATTACAAATGACAGCCTAGACTAGAATAAAGTGCATGATTGCCCAGAAACACTTTGCCATGACGGAAGGGTCTTCTCGTCTTGAGGCAGCAGGCGTTGTGGAGAGGTCAGCGGGAGAGGTGGTCATCTTGAATCATGTATCGTCATCTTAAAATTACATCAGACATTCCAATCAGAAGTCACAGTTCCCAACATGAACCCTGATTCGCCGGTTAAGCTCCTCCCCTGCCAGCAAGCAAGGAAAAGCATGTCTTTCATTGGTTCATTCAAAGGAAAGGAGCTGATTGGTCGAGAGGTTTGGCGGATGGACGGCAGTTCTCACGCTGTCATCTTCATTCGTCCTACGAGCAAAGAAAAAATGGGAATTACATACACACTCATGACTAATTCATGAAGCATTTCCAGTTTCCAGTAAATACAGGGCTTACACAGCACACTGTTGCAATGGAAACCACACGACAGAAGAATCATCTTCCAGATTCTGCACACTATTTTTACCATAGAACTCGTCTTACGGTTCAGATTGAGTTTTTGTTACTCGTTACTCAGGAGAAACACTCGCCCTGTTGATAAACCCAGTAAGGTGCATCATCCCTACACAATGTACACCACGTTATGGCCTAATTATAAAGGCAGCATTGCATGTAGCCTTTACAGAGGATCCAAGATTGTGGGAAAAACGAGAGAAATGTTGACAATAGAGTAAAATGTGTTCAGGTTCAAGGCCTGTTCAGACCAAGTCGAATATTTGGTGTGATAAACATTTGAATGAATAGCTGTGAATGCATCTGTTCAGATCGACACGAACATTTGCATGTGGTCATTGCAACAGGTTTTTTGTTTTTTTTACAGAGGCGTTCTAATCTAGATCTAATCTCTTTTTCATCACCATATGTGCAGTGCGATGGAGATGAGATTCCTCTGTATTGCTCACTAGGTTTTTGGAACAGAGTTACTGTAATCAGTACTGAACATTTCTGTGACTCATTTATTCTCACATAATCACAATGAAATCACATTTTTTTGTTATCCTTTGTCACCACCACAGGGCAGCCCAGCCAACCAAAAGCAGAGCTATAGGTGAAGAAGACATAAAGAAAAATAACAACCAAACTCTCTTTCGCCACTCTCTTACTCGCACACATAAACATTAACAAAGACAAACAGTGAATACAGTGCACAACTCCAAAAACCACAAGACAACAGGTACACATCAACTGGACAAAAACAGTAAGCTTGTACAAGACCAAACAAAACAAAACAAAAAAGACAAGAACAAAAACAGCAGCTGATCCCAATTCACACACACACAGAAAGCTTCCTGGGGTTAAAGGCGCTGTGTTAGATGGGTGGGCATTGACGAGGTGACACGTGGGGCACCATGCCATGCTGAGCGTTTCATGCCAAGCGACCAACCACATAAAACCCCACCTACCTGCCCACCGTCCCCAACCAATGGGCTGCTTCTGTCTACCTGACTATCTGGAAACCAACCAATTACAGCGTCACAATGCAAAGAACAAACGTCCCTTTCACATAGTGTGACCTGTACTAAAGTTCCATGTCAGATGTTTATCAATGCTGCTGTTATGACACTATTGCATTATTATATCAGATTATTTGCAAAAAGTTTCTTTAGAATCTAATCTAAGGTGGTGTTTTAGTCATCAAGTGACCATTGGCTTTAGAGTGAAGTCTCTCGGCTCACCTGCGGACAGCTGACTGTGGGACCTGCGTCGGGTGGAGGGGGTTTTAGAAGAGGAGGAGAGGGTTGAACCTGCGCTGCTGGCCCTTGAGATGGGGAGGGGCACAGGGGTCACGGGAGGAGAGTCCAGCTACAGCACAAAAAGAACCATTATTTTGTGATGTTGGTCTGCATTTGTTGGCCCTATGAAATTTAACCCCCCCCCCCCCCCCCCACCCCACATTGTAAAATGTGTTCAAAGTTACATTTTAGGGCCCTATGAAATCAGGTTAAATTAAATGTTAGTAATCCAAAAGCATGTCTAATTCATTAAAATCATGAAACGTATAAAATTTAACAACAATTTATTAAACGTTGAACAAAAAAAGTACATTTCATAGTTTCACAAATTCCAAATTTTCTGGATTCCATTTTAATGGTTTAATTACATCTTAATAATCAGAAATCATGGTTAATAAATTGAATTCACACTTTACATTTTGTATAATTTATACATTTTTACAATAATAAGGCCCTATAAAATGTTTTATTTTTTCATAAATTCTCTGTTGTCTTAATTTTTTGGATTCAATGATTTGATCATTTTGGTAATCAAATGAAGGCAAAACAATTTACAATTAACAATTTTATTAATATTTTAAAATGTAACCAAATTCCTTTTATTTTTTGCCAAACAAATCTGCACAACAGAGGTTTGCTGTTATCACAGTGTGCTACATCTTCAACTTATTTAGACAAACAAAAGACTGGGTTTGGATTGTGTTGCCTTTGTGAGCACTACAACTCAAGTTCCTACACAAATCCTATTTTAAATAGAAACCGGAGAGGAGGGAAAGTGGAACAGTGAGTGTATTGTGGCCCACTGCAGTCGCTTCAGAGGAAAAGTTGAGACCTCTTATTCAGATTTTAGACATGGTTCTTCCAGACATGGACACGTGAGAATGCGTGTAGTTGTGATCGTGTACCTCCACGCTGTCATGAGTTGGTGAGGAGGACGTCGAGGAGTTCTCTGCTTGGCGGCGCGAGGAAGACGAGGGGCCGATCTCAACAGTCCGAACACGCTGAGCAAACTTCAGAGAGCACACCGACTCACTGACGTTACTCTCTAGAGGAGACACCTGAGACAGAGAGAGGAACATCGCAGTTTAACTGGTGTGAGAAGCTGCATCCCAGAGAACGTGAAACCGTAACGACAACATACAAAGTGTTTCACTTCTGTAATGCATTTCTCAGTTATTTAATGTTGGCTTTATGTACCTGCATTGTGTATAGTGAGCTATGATGTCATAATTTTCCCTCTGATTTCATCAGAAGTTTTTTAAATGAATGTTTTTATTAAATCAAAATGAATCTTATGACGTGAGCAGCTTTGAGTAGAAAGTCCTGTATTGTCATCTAGTAATTATGACATGGTGCGAACAGGCAGCATAACATCCACCGGAAAATTGTACACAAAATGACCAGGAACATTCATTGGTAAATTAAATACGTTTTGATTTCCTTTCGTCTTAACTACAACAGACTTTATGATTCCATTAGTCCATGACAAAGTTCTCTTTCTGTGGAGATTAGCTAGCATAAAACAACAGGAGAGTGTGTGCACAAAACTGCTTAAAATACTGTGCCTGCTCATGCTGTACAAAGTACAGTCTTTATCCCATAAATCCATTATAATCCACTCGAAATGTGTGGAGATTTAGAGTACGCCTCTCTCCACACACTGAGTGCCATTGTAACCCTGCTGACGCGACACACCTGCACCATCATGAGGGTCTTGCTGTCTCCGCTGAGCGAGTCCTGCAGAAGGTACGTGAGGCGGGAGTTCCTGAAGGGCACGTGCGAGTGTTTGGAGCGCAGGGCGTTGATGACATCGCCCAGTGCCGACAGTGATTTGTTGATACACTGAGCCTCACGCAGACGACTGCCCTCGGCGCCGGATTTGGCAATCCGTTCTGAACCGGCCAGATCCACCAGATTTAGCTTACCTGCAATTGACAAGTGATTGTTTCATATTTGCGTTTCAATTGAACTGTGTTGAAAACAATTAAAAAGGACGTGTGTGTACCTGAGGTACGGTGGCCCGTTGAAGAGTTGAAACCCGCCACTGTGACGATGAGGAGGGCATGAGAGCGAGAGCTGTGTTCGTTCAGATTAGTGCATGCTGTTGCCCTGTTCATGTGACCCAGGTCAAACACCTGCAGGGTAAAGGTTATAAATAACGGATTAGGCTAAAATGGGTTGACGCTGGTCTATACCACAAGACCTTGCACTGGAGCACTGAATATTTAATATCTTGGTGGATTCTCTCAGAGGGACTAGCTTCACTTTTCTAGCTGTTTTTGTAGTTATTAGTATTAAACTGTAAAAATGTGGGTAACACTTTTAACTATCCTTGTTACATGTTCTTAGAGTACTATAGTAATAACATTAAATTATGCTTTTATATTTATATTAACAGGGGTGCACATAACTGGTGCTCACGTGTGGTAAAAATAAACGACGCGCAGCAGAAAACATGGAAGGAAGCGCTTTTGAGTACCAACATTTTGGGCCAAAATGTTGGTACTCAAAAGCACTTCCTTCCATGTTTTCTGCTGCGCGTCATTTATTTTTACCACACGTGAGCACCAGTTATGTGCACCCCTGTATATTAACTATATTTTCACAGTGTTTAGAGCAGAGTAACTATGGACAAGCTCCACTAACGTCTTGCCTGACAAAACCGACAAACTGGCCTAACAAGCACATTTTTTTGCTTGAAAAGTATGCATGCGTTACCTTTTCCTTGAAAAAATTATAATATTTTGGGTCCCACTTTATATTAAGTGTCTTTAACTACTATGTCCTAACATTTGAATTAATCATTTGATACATTGTTTTTACATTGTACTTATATTTAAACTGTTCACCTACAACTGGTCAACTGTTGACCCTTCCCTTCCCTTTTAACCCACCCTTAGACTTCACCTACAAGTGTTTTGCAATACAAAATGAATGCAATAAGTACATTGAACCTAATTTTGTTATCTAATGATATATTCCTTTGGACTAAAGCCGGTTCTCAAGTGTGGCGTAACGACAGGCGGTTTGGATGCTGTGAGCTTTCACCTTGTTAATGTCCTCCACGCTCTCCACTGTGAACTCTGTGAGTCCTGGCACATACAGCTGTCCACTGCCGTCCGGACACATCTTTATATCCAGCTTCTCATTGGGATTGTCACCCAACAGGTTTCTAAAAACAGATTCAGATAAATGCAAATGAATAAAACCAAACCAGCTGCTGTATTAGGAAGCTTTGCTGAAACTCAACAACAATCTGTTGGAAGTTGCAGAAGGTTTTTCCCTATTGTGACGTATATTAAAGTGAAACTGCTTCTCAAACAAGAACATTTTTAGGGTTGATTTTGTCCATTGGGAATTGATTGGGTGGTTGTGGTTTGCTATTGGTCGATCTCAGGTGAGGGACAGGTTTCCCAACCCTCATGCCAGTAAATACTCCATCAGAGAAGAAAAGGGGAAGCCATTTTGTTTGAAGATTACTGGTCGTGTATATGAATTTGGGGCACAGATTAATATTACAGAGGCAAGCAGAATCTGTTGGAGTTATGTAACCCAGCAGGAGGGGAAAAGTGAGGGACAGTGTGACAAACAGACAGGACCAGCAGAACTGGATGCGTGATCTGTGATCTGTTTATGTCTTACAGATGGCCTGAAAGATTTTAAATCTAATCTGTTTTTACATAACTGTTGACCGGCAGAATTTGTGGCACACACACACTTCACAGTGACACTGGGACAATTATATAAGAGTGCTGAATATGCTGGAGTGTGTCTGGAGTGACGTGCTCACAGCCGCTCACACACCTTTGATAATCATCAAATTCAACCTCCCACTTCCACTGTGTGGTTCTACTTGTGTGTGGTTTTCTCACCGAAGTGTCTCGTTGTAGATTTCCACCATGCTGACAGTGATCTTATAGTCCCAGTCAGGCTTTTTCTCAGACACTTCAGAGAAGAGCAGCCGAAGAGCACGCTGGTTAATGCCAGGGTCCTCAGCGACCCCCTAGAGAACAAACAGAGACATGAAGTACTAAAATTTAATAACCAATATGCTACAGATGATAATCGATAAAATGACTGATTTAAAAATGTAATGCTATTTTTTTAATCAATTAAATACAACTATTTTGTGACACTAAAGACTGGCGGTGATGATGCTGAAAAAAATCAGCTTGCCATCACAGGAATATATTACATTTTAAAATTTAAACAGAAAATTTTAACTTGTAATAATATTTCAAAATATTACTGCTTTTACTGTATTTTTTGATCAAATAAATACTGCCTTGGTGAGCAGAAGAGACTTCTTTCAAAAACATTAAAATAATCTTACCTACTGCAAACTTATCTGTATCTACTTTGATAATGTGCACTGATTAGATATTTCTCATCTATGAAAGGGACCGACATTACAGTCAATGCAGTTAACATACCTCCATAGTGTAGGTCTTTCCAGAGCCGGTTTGCCCGTAAGCAAAGATGCATATGTTAAAGCCATCAATACAGGAAGTGACCAGAGACTGCACTTCCTGGAACACCTGTCCAATCACAAGAGAAGGGACTGTATAATAACTGATACAGGAAATACAACCATATGAGAAACAATGAGTTCAGGCACTAACCTCCTCCTGAGTGGCCTGAGTGGGAAAGACTTTGTCAAGTTCAAAGGTCATGAGCTTGCCCTTATTGGATAAGTAGAGAACAGCATCATCATCAAGGTCAAAGGTCACTATGTTTTTGGTGTCAGCAGCATCTGTTTCTCCAGCACACACGGGGCGTACGCGACACAACACACGAATGTTTCCTGGAAAACAAGATGATAAAGTCTTCCTAGTTAGAATGTAAATATCTAATTTGATTCAAAGAAATGAGACATTTTGTGGAGATAATGCATCCCAGACACGATTCCCAGGTCTCACCTTTGAGGCGCACCAGTTCATTGTGGCATTTCTTCCTCAGGTTCATCTCCCGCTTATATTTCCGCAGCAGTTCTTGGTTTGCACTGCTCACCTCTCCAATCACCTGACAGATCTGTAATCACAGACAAAGCTCAATTCTTAACGAGAGGCAACGAAGGCGCAAAGAAATAAAACACATCATGCTTTAAAGAAGAGGGTCTTGATTAAGTGGTGGAAATTACGGATGAGATTGGAGAGATTTACAATTACACACCCACCACAGGTGTAGCGTGCAAACTCAAAATATCTCAGTTACATAACTCAGTTAAGATTTTTGTGTGTGGAGGTTTTAGGGGCGTTTAGATAACTATGAAATAATTCACATATATTCACATTTCTTGAAAATATTTAGCAAATAATAATGATATAACAGTTCAAATGCTTACATTTTTTTAAATATTATATTAAATATTATATTATATTATATCCAGGGCTTGACATTAACACCCACCAACCTGCCAAATGCAGGTGGATTTCAGCAGTGGTGTTTCAGTCACTCCTACTAGCCACTTTTCAATTGTAGTCTTTTAAAAAGGCATCTGAGATAATAAACAAAGTGCAATGTAGTGTTGTCAAAAAAACCTAATTTTCGATACATCTCGATACTGAAATATCTAAAAACAGTTCCAATACTCATTTTCAGAATATATACACGATACCAGCTGTGCTTTCTCACTCGCTCATCTCTCCGACAGCGAGCTACACACAAACCTGCCTCCCCTCACTCACTCGTGGGATTGTGTGTGTATTGTGCATAATTTTACTCATTCCTGCAGATTTTGTGCTCACACCCAAAGTGCGTGCACATAAAGTCACCTCTCAGTACTAAATTGTGTTGTTGTTTTTGTGCTTTTGAATTTATTTTGGTTTATTACGGTATTTCTATCATGATCTGGCAACGTGAATGAGTCAAGGCTTGTACCTCTTCCCATGTGACTTTATTGCACCGCACATTCAGATGAGAGACACATCCCTGATGCACGTTAGAATACATCATTAACAACCAGTTCGGTTCCGTACTCACTGCACAGAACTTTTGTGAATCCGGTTGTCACTCCTCGTAAATGACTGTACTGTGTTGTGTGTGTGTGTGTGTGTATAGAACATGATTAAGCACTAAAAGGTGACCTGACAACTGAATTTAGCTGCAGTTTGTACGAGCTGAGGTCAGGCTGGTGTGTTTGTCTCACCTCCTGCTTGGCCTCAGTGATGGCTTTCTCCAGCATGTAAGGGAAGTCCTGCACCTGTCTCTTCAGACAGTTGTAATCACAGGTGAGGGTTCTCAGGGCCGGCTGCAGGGTCAGGAGGTTCATCCGCACACCTGCACAAACAGGCAGTTGTAGTTCATGTTCACCACAAGATCAAAAGACAAACAGTACATTTTATCAAATGAAATGGTAACACTTTACAATAAGGTCTCATTCGTTACCATTAGTTAATGCATTAACTAAGTATTATTACTAAGTAGAAGTATCGTTAATTCTTAGTCCATGTTAACTAATGTAGTTAACTAATGTTCACAAATGGAACCTTATTGTAAAGTGTTACCAATGAAATATATGAAAATTATATAAAATTAAGCCAACTTCAGTGTCATAACTCTATGTTTTGCATTGTGATATTATTTATAATTTTTATTTGTTTGTGCCAGCTTTGTTTTTGTCATTTCCAATATTCTCAAACAGTGATTCTGATTAAGGTGAAGAGTCAATAAGGTTTACACATTTCTTGGCTAAAAGCCCTGAGGAATGTTGTTTATTAAAAGTCCAAAATGGAATCTCAAGACACAAAGTCAAGATTAAATAAAGAGCAATTACTAAGCAATAAAACCCCCCTGCATATGTATACAAGTCTTTAAAAATACTACAGTAATAAAATTACTAATAAAATATGATTTTAATATAAGCCTATACATATTTTAGTTTAAATATATTTATGGTTAAACTTTATTTTAAGGTGTCCTTGGTACACAAATAAGTACTGAGTAATATTAATTAAAAACAAGTACTAACAACATGTAGAGTTAGGGTTGGGTTTAGGGTTAGTTGCTTGTAATTATGCATCATTTAACGTTATTTCTATATTATATAAGTACATGTAACGTGTAACAAGTGTTCCCTATTTTTTGCATTGAGGCTGAATTTTCATGAAAATAATGTCACAATGCAAGACATCATAAAGGTCCTAATGGGACAATATAATTAGTAATTTCTTTTTTTGATTTGAAGGTGAAACACAGCCTGTAATTAACAGGTTTTGTGAACTTCACTGAAGTCTCACCTGCTAGGTTCTCATGGACGGCCTTCATCTCACTCTCCGCTCTGATGAAAGCTTCTTCGATCACTCTGTTCTTCTCCTCCTCCAGACTCTGCATCTCTGCCTCCAGCTGGCCTTGAGCTCTCTCCATCTCACCCTCATACACCAGGATCTAACACACACACACTGCTGTCAACACATCTGACCCTGAGGTCAACACTGAGGTTACACTGAGGTCATAAGCTCTATTCAAACGGTGAATGTTTTACACAAGGAATTACATCTAAATTAATTTACACCATAAAGGGATAGTTCACCCTAAAATGAAAGTTAAGTCATCATTTACTCACCCTGGTGTTGTTCTAGTGTCGTAAGATCTTGCTTTTATGGACCACAAAAGGAGAATTTTTAACAAAATGTCACACTCGCGCTAGTCCATATAAAAGTAGGGAATAGCAACCAGTATCAAGCTTTTTAAAAAAGACGCAAAAGTACCACAGAATGATCCTATGCGACATGTGCAGGATATTCCAAGTGTCCAGTGGGTGTACGGTAGGGTTTGGTGCGCTTTTGTCAATCTTGATTTAAATTACAACTTGTGTGCTTTTTCTGGGCGAAACAGAGTGAACTACTAGTCTCAAGAACATAGAATATACAGCATGTGTTGATTTGGATCATTCTGCGATCCTTTAGCATCTTTTTAAAAAAGCTTGCGAGCAGGACATTTTTTTTTTAAATTCTCCTTCTGAGATCCATAAAAGAAAGGAGGACATACAGCATTAGAACAACACCAGGGTGAGTAAATGACTTTCACTTTAGGGTGAACTGTCCCTTTAACTGAGCTTTTACAATGACAGCGAGTACATTTGCAGCTCACTGTATGATTGGTTGATTATAGCTGTTTGTACTGAACTATATCAGAGTCACTGTCAGTGTAAACACCCCTATACAGATGTACACACAACAGATGAACACAGATGCATCAGAAAACCTGTGTTCTGCTTTCAAGCAAAGCCAGTTATGATTTCTGAGATCTCTGACCAAAGCAACACAGACACCACCAGCACTAAAGACGTCATCTACTTCTGACCACAGTCATTTGTTAGACAGATTGAATGCAGTTAGGTTAAGTGACCTGTGGGGTGGGTGGGGGGGCTGTTGGTCACATACTTGGGAGGGGCATCTGGGGTCACACACACGATCAATACTGTACATCTGCAGTACACAACGGACATCAACTATTTCACAGTAGATCATGGGAATACTATTGCAAGAACACAAAATTGCGACCCTGAAGAGAATGTGAGCTAGTTACTCTGCAAAGTTTCAGGGTTTCATAGGTCAAAAATGAGCATCGGCGAACATGAATCTACATTTGCAATAAGCGCTTAAAATGGGACAAAGAAACCTCAAATATATGATTTCCTATAATCAAAGTTGCAATCTGACCCATGACACATTTTTGACCTTTGACCCCTGCAGAGTAATCTGTTTGACCTTGGAGAGCCTGTGGGTGACCTCTGTGTTACCCCCACCCACCGCCTTGGAGAGCAGACCATATAGACGGCCGCGGTCCATCCTCAGCTGCAACGCAAGTGAAGAGAGAGAGCTGTTAACCTGCTCTTCCACGACACCGCAATCACAGAGGCCTTCAACTAGATTCATGGAACGCCGTCATACAAAATGGAATTTACAGTATAGTGCGGAATGTTACGGAATCTGGAAAAAGTTGGATGAATAAATAAAAGTAGAGCTGTAAATGTAATCAATTCGCGATATGGATAAGTGTCTCTGAATATTAAACCATAAAATAAGTCTGCATGTTCTGCGTGTCTCGTGGTGTTTCTCACTATATCAGGACATGAACACATGAACTTCCCCTCCAGAGCTGCTCTGACAGTCACCTCACCAGCATTTCACCATTTCATTTGAGAAAACTATCATCAGACACAGGGCTTTGCAATGACCAGTAAAAAAGTAGTAGTTTGGTTTAACTTTCAGAAATGATGAATTATATTACTAGTGCACAGTAACATGCACTTCTCAAAATAATAACAAAAGTAATAATACAGTTTAATAAAACTTTATTTTTACAGAATACCACACAATATAAATTTTCCTCCAAGTTTTAATTTAAAAAAGTAGAATTATGTCGTGCAGCACTTTGCCAAATAAAGTTGATTACATTTTAAAAGATTAATTAAATTGCAAGTTAGATCATAAATTTAGCATTTTATTTCGTACTAAATCATAAAACAGAGTCTAGAAAAGTTAAAACACAGTTAAAAAAATAACACTTCATGGCGATATATTATTGTTAAAAAGTTAGTTTTATGAATTCAATTGATTAGATAATTAAACCACACAGAAAAATGAAAACGCGAAATACAAAATTTGGGAAAAAATGAAAACGGATATCATAGGGCCACTTGGGATTCGAGAAGACGTGAACATATCAACAGACCACCACGGTCACCACAAACGGGGTCAGATCTGAGAAGCACCCGGCCACATGATAATCCAGGACACTCAAAATGCTAAGAATGTATCAGAGCGGCTGGTGCAGGAGGCGAGTGTGGTACCTGCTGGCGGAGCTGACCGCTGGTTCTCTGGGACTCGTGGAGCTGCTGTTCTAGCTCTCTGAGGAGCTGTCTCTGCACACACAGCTGCTCCTGCAGCGTCTGGTTACGGGCCTGAGCCTCCATTAAAGCCTGCTTACACTGAGCCGACTCCACTTCAACCGTCTTGGTCACATACTGCAGGAAGAGTGAGAAACAGACACATTAATTCACTTTTATGAGGTGTTCATCAGCCCTGAGTATGTGCCTTCACAGGCTATATGGTATCCTAAATGTAGAGAGAATATATATATATATATATATATATATATATATATATATATATATATATATATATATATATATATATATATATATATATATATATATATATATATATATATATATATATATATATATATATATATATATATATATATATATGCAGTCTCAAGGTGCAGTAGAGCTGACTATATAAGGTTAAATATGGAAGGAAGAAAATGGAAATTGAGCCGGACTCTGTGTTGGCCATTCTGAGGGAAATTAATAAGAAGGAATAATTGTCTATCTCTTTCAGTATGGATGATTCTCTAGATGTGGAAACTGGACGCGGTACCAACACTTGATGTTTGGCTGAGTGAGTTGTACATAAGAAATTGTGATTTGTCAATAATGACAAAATATTTATTCGGGAAAATCTGAAAGTCTCTATTCTGGGAATATTAACACCTCATACCTTCTTTTATTGCAGTATTTTTGTATTATTTTTTTAATACATACGATCTTTACATTACTTTACTTCTACTTCTGTGAATTTTAAATCCACTATGGGAAAGATGTTCCAATATTTGGAATTAAAGTTATAATATGTCTGTGATTCTACAGAAACAAAGAAATACACATTTAACATGAATAATAATCTTGTGTTCACTTTTTTAAATTATACACACAATGAAATGCATGAATCAATCATAACAAAACGCATAAATCATTAAACTAATAGCATGGTGGGGACAGGAACAACATTAAACAATGTTATAAACACATCATCTGCGTTAACTGGCGTTTATTTTATGCAAAATTGTTGATGTATGTATGGTGTTTAAACATGAAGTGTGTGTTACTGTACATTCACAGTCCGGCATCATAATAAAAGTACTTTTTTTGAATAATGTCTAGTCTCAATGTGACACTATTATTTACTTTTTTGGGCCTTACATGCGTTTAAGCGTTTGCTAAATAACTCAAATCCACAAAAAGCCTCTACGATAGAAGTTCAAGCTTACATTTCAATAAAACATTTGGCAACACTTTATTTTAATGTCCTTGTTACATATTTTATATACAGTGCCCTCCACAATTATTGAACCCCCTGGTAAATATGATCAAAATTGGCTGTAAAAAATAAATCTGCATCGATTATCCTTGTGATCTTTCATTCAAAAAATGTGCAAAATTCTAACCTTTCATTGAAGTAAAAGAATTGAAAGTGGGGGGAAATCACATTATGAAATAAATGTTTTTCTCCAAAACATGTTGGCCACAATTATTGAAACCCCTAGAATTTTTTACGAGTAAAATATCTCTGAAGTATATTCCCATTAATATTTACCTTTTTTAGTACACCAGGGTGACTAGGAACATGAAACTGTCCAGCTATGACTTCGTGTTTCACAGGAGTTTAAATATGAGGAAACACAAAGGCCAAATCCCCTTAATCATCCATCACAATGAGTAAAACCACAGAATACAGTTCTGATGCGTAGCAAAAGATTGTTGAGCATCACAAACTAGAAAGTGGCTGTAAGACAATAGCTAAAGAATTGAAAATCCCCATTTTGACCATCAGGGCAATAATTAAGAAGTTATAACCAACTAAAGATGTTATGAATCTGCCAGGAAAAGGACGTGTGTCTATACTGTCTTAATGCACGGCGAGTATGAAAGTTTGAGTGGCCAAAGACTCTCCAAGGATCACAGATGGAGAATTGCAGAGATTAGTTGAGTCTTAGGGTCAGAAAGCCTAAAAAAAAAATTATCAAACAACCCCTACATCCCCACATGTTGTTTGGGAGGGTTTAAAAAAAACCCTCCTCGCTCATCCAAAAACAAATTCCAGCAAATTTAATTGTCAGACACGACTGGAACTTCAAACGGCACAGGGTTCTGTGGTCAGATGAGACTAAAACAGAGCTTTTTGGCAGCAAACACACTAGATGGGTTTGGTGAACACAAGGATAAAAAGTACCCCATGTGTACAATTTAATATACCATTGGATCTTTAATGTTGTGGGCATATTTTTCTGCTGGAGGTCCTGGACTTCTTGTTCAGATACATGGCATTGTGGATTCTATCAAATATCAACAAATAAAAAATCAAAACCTGACGCCTTCTGCTAGAAATCTTATAATGGGCCGTGGTTGGATCTTCCATCAGGACAACGATCCAAAACAAACATAAAAATCAAAACAAAAATTTGTTGTGGAGCACAAAATGAAGCTTCTGCCATGACCGTCTCAGTCCCCTGACCTGATGAGTGGGCTGAACTGAAGAGGAGAAGCACCAACATGGATCTGGGAATCTGAAGGATCTGGAGAGATTCTGTGTGGAGGAATGGTCTCTGATCTCTTGTCAGTTATTCTCCAAACTCATCAGGCATTATAGGAGAAGACTCAGAGCTGTTATCTTGGCAAAAGGAGATTGCAAAAAGTATTTAATGAAAGGGTTTCAATAATTGTGGCCAACGTGTTTTGGAGAAAAACATTTATTTCATAATGTGATTTTCCCCCCACTTTCAATTCTTTTACTTCAATGAAAGGTTAGAATTTTGCACATTTTTTGAATGAAAGATCACAAGGATAATCGATGCAGATTTATTTTTTACAGCCAATTTTGATCATATTTACCAGGGGGTTCAATAATTGTGGAGGGCACTGTATACTTATTGTAGTAATAACAGTAAATTATGCATAATTAAAAGCAACAAACCCCAAACCAAAACCTAATCCTAAAATAAGTACATGTAGTTAATTGATATTACTCAGTATTTAACAATATATAATTACACTGCAACAAGGACACCTTAAAAGAAAGTGTAACCAACATTCAACAATTTCAAGTCAACAAGCTCTCAAACACTGTGCTCTGTTATCCCTCTCACCTTGACCTGCGGCGGCTGTGCAGCCTGGAGAGACAGAGCTTCCTCAGCGTCACGGAGCCGAGAGGTCAGCTGATCCTCGCTCTGGCTCCTGTGGCATGACGCCTCTTCCAGCTGCTTCTGGAGCTGCTGTCTGTGGTGCGCGACCTCCTCCAGCTGCTCCTGCAGCTGAACGACTACACCCGTCCTCTCCTGCACCTGATGCTCCAGCGCAGCCAGTCGCCGCTCTCGCTCGCGACACTCCTCGCCCTTGCGACACAGCTCTCCACGCAGGGCCTCCACATCCTGAGGCCAACACATTACATAACAAAACAGAGGATAAACAGCTGAGAGAATAAACACAAGGTAGATAGCATTTCAAGTAGGACTGTCACTAACGATTATTTTTGGTAATCGGTTGATTATTTTGACGAGAAATACTTTTTTTGACCTAAGAAAACAATAGCCTTAAAAATGACTTAAAATACATATATAATAACAATGAGGCAATAATATGTGGTTCATATAAAGCATCAATAGCAAGTAATCATATGGTTTTATAAAACAATACAGTTTAAAGGGTTAGTTCACCCAAAAATGAAAATTCTGTCAGTAATTACTCACCCTCATGTTGTTCCAACCGCGTAAGACTTTCGTTCATCTTCGGAACATAAATTAAGATATTTTTGATGAAATCTGAGAGCTGGATCACTTCTCCATAGGCTACTAGGTGACTGAAACTTGCTGGCCCAGAAAAGTTATTAAAGAGATCGTTAATATAGTCCAAGTGACTACAGTGGCTTAATCTTAAGTTTATCAAGCGACGAGAATACTTTTTGTGCACAAAAACAAACAAAAATAACGACTTTATTCCACTATTCATTTCCTTCTCTCTGGGCCTCTAGTTGGTTCGCGTAGTGTTTTTGCGTAGCGCGTCTGTGTTACACGTCACCATGTAGGCTCACAATTGGCCGAAGCTGGTCATGTGTGTGATGCGTGATGACGTGCAACACAGACGCGCAGCGCAAAAACACTACGAGGCCCAGAGAGAAGGAAATGAATAGTGGAATAAAGTAGTTATTTTTGTTTGTTTTTGCGCACAAAAAGTATTCTCGTCGCTTGATATACTTAAGATTGAGCCACTGTAGTCACTTGGACTATATTAACGATCTCTTTAATAACTTTTCTGGGCCAGCAAGTTTCGGTCACCTAGAAGCCTATGGAGAAGTGATCAGCTCTCAGATTTCATCAAAAATATCTTAATTTGTGTTCCGAAGATGAACGAAGGTCTTACACGGTTGGAACAACATGAGGGTGAGTGATTACTGACAGAATTTTCATTTTTGGGTGAACTAACCCTTTAAATAGATAATATAATACACATAGTATAAACAATCATCAAGTGTACATTATGTATTATAACAAATGCCTGCAGAGGGCGCCAACGGCCTGGAGTTGTTACACTTTACAGCAGATCAAATCCTTGTTTAATATTGGCCCAATGACATTTAATCAAAACGTTTACTTAATCTTTAATATTTGGCCACTTCTTTACGATAGAAGTTCTACAGCCACTGTAATTTCTTGAACAAGAGCATGTGGACATCAAAACAAGCAAACTCAGAGCAAGGGTTTAAACTTATTTTGAAATCACGATGAACAGTTTGCATATTTACAAAAGTATTGATATATTGTCCTGAGTTGGCGTAGGTTTATAAATGATTTACCTCACAAATCTAATGACATGGTGCACATTACGTTCCCAGATGAACGTTGTAAGTAACCTTAACTCACAGCATATGAGATGGAGTTTGAGATGTATTTCACTCATGTAAATAACAGTATTTACTGTGATAAGCAGCATTTAAGACACACTTAGGTGACCTACAAGCATGTAAATAATTAAAGAGCATATATATATTTAACCCACAAGGCATATATTTATTTAATTGCATATCAGCCATTGTGAATTCACAATAGCACTATACTACAGAATGGTTTTTAAATGGTTTTAATACATCATGCATCCTTAGAAAACTGTCTAATAATGCGGTTCATGGATTCTCGTCCATGGAATGAAACACTTCTGGCATTTTGCCGGTTACTCGACACGGGTAAAATTGCAATCAAGGATTTTTTAAAAGCGTACTCTAATTTAATGGAGGAATCGTGACAGCCCTAATTTCAAACATCAAGTAACCAGTCGGATTGTATGATTGTATTTGAGGTTTGCAGTGATTCCCAACCTGGTTAGAAAGATTTAGATTTTTCATTAAAGTAAGATGGTCTGTTTAGGGTAGTGCGAGTATACCTGGCTGTGCGGGCAGTGGGCAGTAGAGCAGCTGGTCTGGGTGTGACTGGCCCTCAGCTCCTGTTTGAGCCGCTGGTTTTCACTCTCCAGCACCTCGAGCTGTTTCTCCAGATCTGTCGCCCCCTAGACACACACATACACACATTTACTTAGCTAACTGAATGAGGACTTAATGTAGACTTCCAATTCATTTTATATACACCTAATTATAATTACAAAGCCTAGCCCCCCCCCCCCCCCCATTTTTTTATTATCAGTAATGTTGAAAACTGTTGTGCTGCTTGTGCAACTATGATGCTTTTTCATGATTCTCTGATGAATAGAAAGTTCAAAAGAACATTTATTTCAAATAGAATCTTTGTAACATTATAAATGTCTAAACAATTTGTCTGTCACAATTTGAACGGTACAGTAACTTAATGCTCCGTGTTAAAAAAAAACCTAAAATGAAATCAATTAAATGTGAATTATTTTATGAACTGGCTTTTCTTTTTTTTTTACAACAAATGAGAAAAGGATTCATCATATTTAGCTTCTGGGGATAAATTTGTCAAAGTACAGATAAGCACAGCCACGCCAATCTAAAATTAGAGATCAGATCAGGGACACACTCCTCTGTTATCAACAAAACCAGATAACCAGGTTAACACTCCCTCCACCGCCCATCATAAAATTAAATCAGGTCAGTGTTCTTTATAAAACAATAGAAATGTGTTTTCACACAACTGTGACAGCTCTCCCGGTCCCTAATAATCCCTCTCTCTATCCCGGTTTCAGTCTCTCACCAGCTCAGAGCGCAGTCTCTCCACCTCCTGTGTCTGATCCACTAGTTTCTCCTCCAGCTCCTTGACCTACAAAACCACAAACAAACAGCATTATTAAGCCAAATCTCTTTAAAAAGAAACGAGTCAGCAAGTTTAATGCATTCACATTTATGAGGTATCAATCTTCTTTAATCCAACCAGACAGAAACAATGAATGTCGACGCATTAAAGGGTCAGGATACATGGCGGCTGAGGAATGTAAATGATCTGATAGTGCTCTTCTAAATCTGGCTGGAAAACTGAGCCCTATTCTTTGTGTGTAACGTACCTGTGTGCGCAGCCCTGTAATGAGAGCGAGTTGTTCTCCCTCGTCTTTTTGCAGTTGCTCCTGTGAGTGAATTTTACTCACTTGTACAGCGCTGGGAAAATCCAGAGGCCTTTGTGTCAAAGCACCAGAGTTCCTCACACCTACACACAGACACATACAAACACACACTTAATGCCATGCAAGCAGCTTTTTCTTATTTTTAGGTCACCTGCATTTATGTAGGACTTTATACAGATTGTTTCACTAATAAACAGGAAAATGACAGCATTAATGTTGCAAAATTCATCAGTTATAAAACAAATTCTATTTTAAAGCAGCTCTACAGAGGAAAACAGTATCATTATTCAGATCAAGTCAGTTCAATGTCAAATCAATTCAGTTCAATAACAGTGTCAATTGTTGTTGATAAATGTAAATATGTATAAACAGCTTTATTTATATTACATAACTATTGTCACTGTCAGGCGGAAACCTTGTAATTCCATATTTCATCAGAAAAAATGGAGTGCCCACATAGCAACAGTAAACTTTATTACCTAATAGTTGATGAAAGCGTAATGTGATGCTGTTATTACCCAAGTCATTTGCTCATTGATTCCATTCTGTCCTGTGTATTATTGTCTCTGTGTATGTGCATGTGCTTGTTTGTGTTACAGGTGGGCGGTCTCTGGTGATAATTTGTTGGAGGCTGCTATTGGTTCTCCTCCACACCTGATCCAGATATAAGGACCGCCCCAAACACTCAAGAGAGGCCACTATTGTGCCAGCGTTGATCGTAACCACTTCGCTATTGTTTTGTATCATCATCGTCTTGTCTAGAGTGTCATATCAGAAAGATTGTGAGTGTTTATTTGAGATTGTGATTTGTGATTAACTGATTATCCTTGTTAACTGACCACGCCTGTTTGACTACGATTTTGGATTCTGGTTTGCATTGTTTGCCATGAACTTGTACATTTATCTCCAGTAAATATTTTTCTATATATTTTTGCCAAAGTAAGGGAGGTAGGGGGTTTGACGCCATTTTATTTTGTCTATCTTTTCACATTGTTTTTGGTTTAGGGAGGTGGGTAGGTAAGTTTCAATTGTATTTTGTTTTCTTTTGTTTTCGGAATTGTAGAGGTTAAAGAAAACATCAGAGGTTGTCTGATGCTAAACCCTTTTGGAAATAAAAAAAATATTTTTTTGATATCTCTCTGGGATATCTCATTCCTTTTCCTGTTACAGCCGACCCCTAGTGGTCGTAACAGACGCACTTATTGCCTCAGATGCAGCCATTCTAATGACGGACAAAACATATATATGTCCGACATTCGCTGGTCAAAAACCTTAAAAATCCATTCAAGCTCAATTTTGGTAAAATGTTAATAATATAAATAACAGATGCAAGCGTCTAACCATATATAAAGCCACTTTGACAACGTGGTGTTTAATAATTTAAAAAATACTTTTCCATTTCCCAAAAGTAGTGTTTTTGGAGATACAAGGTCTGCCTGACAGCGAATATATATATAAATAATACATTTATAATAAAATGTATAGAAATAAAAACTATTATAATTAAAATAAAATAATATAAACATTTATAATAATAATAAATTGGTCCCATTTTATATTAAGTGTCTTTTAACTATGTATTAACATTTTAACTAATCATTTGATACAATGCACTTATTGTGTACAACATTTTTTTCCCCCATTGTACATATTTATAAAATACCTTCATGTAATTACAGCTGTAATTAAATCTATAATTCCACCGTAGACCCGTCTCTTACCCCTTAAACCCACTCAAATCAAACCGGTCCCTAAACGTACCCGTGTCCCACCTCAATAGCAGCAAGTGTTTTGCAATACAACATGAACACAATAATAATAAGAACACTGTACCTAACAATATTTTTTGATGCAAGTACATAGTTAAATACACCTGATATAAAGTGTGACCCGATGTGTGTAATTATAGTTTGATATTTCTCACCTGTAGGGGACACAGCTTGGTTGAGCTGGACGCCGTTCAGTCTGAGCTGCTCTTGAGGTTCTTGGTTAAAGGATGAATGTTCCTCGTAATGGTGGTTGTCGTGGTTGAGCTGGTGGTCGTGTGTCTGCAGTCGCTGTAGCAGGAGTTGTTTCGCTGCGTCTTCGTTGCGCAAGCGTGCCTGGAACTCACAAACTCTCTCTTGCAGCGTCTGCACAAACACACAAGAAATCGGAGTAAATTCAACCATGAATGGCATCTGTACGACCTGAACTACACACAAACTAAAGACAAGCAGGAAGGACATTTAAAAATAAGTGGGAGGATTTTCTAAAATGATAATGAAACAACCAGGTTACTAAGAAAGTGCTCTTCAGGTTCTTCAAGTGTCATTTACACAACATACTCATGTCATCCCAAACACATAATGACTTTATTCCACGGAAAACAAAAACAATTTTATAATTTCAAAACAAGTTCAGACTTAAAAAAATAAAAAATAATAAATTGGTCACTGTATGATTTTGTTGTAACAAAAAGATCAGCCAGGACATTTGCAAAAATATCTCATCATGTAATCAAAGGAAAACATTTTGAAATGACATGAGTAAAAAACGACTAAATTAAACAATTCATATTAAACGAGAGCTTAATGAGCAAGTGACTATTTCTACTGGCACAAACTACCTCGGATACAGTTTTCAGGAACTCAGACGACTACAAAACCTCTAGTAGAGAGATTTAAGCAAACAAGGAGAACTATGAACATAATAGACTTTACAGCAGTACAGTGTGTATTGCAAAGATGACGTCAGAACGAGGCAAGTAGCACACAGCTAAGCACAAAGAAAGAATCAGAGGGAATTACGTAGGCAGACGTCCAGGAACAGGACAAAGTAACCTTCTGTGCAGGTGAAATGGAGAGAAGGCAGTGCAGAGACACAGAAATAAGGACCGAGAGGGAAGAAAGGAGCAGAAAAGCATGAAAAGGATCAGTGATGTGACATTGATGGATGACAGATGACACCCAAAAGAACAAAATCACTCAACTCAAACTTCGCAGGAAAAAATGTGCACATACCAACTCTCTGAGATGATGCTATTTTTGAAGATTTGAAAACCTGATGTCTTAAAATCCTGTATTTCAGTGGAAATTCCCACTACTGACTCATTGTACCTCTACAGGTAACACTGCCTGGTCAACACAGATAGATCTAGAGAAGCACATACAAAGCTATCCCGCGTCTAAACTATTGTTGTATTGAGAAGAGCCGTCAATGCATTGAAAAGCAGAGGCCTGGACAAACCATACATGTGATCTCCAGCCAATCGGATCTCTTCTGTGCTGATGGTATGTTGAAAAGACTAGAAACCCAAGCACACTCAAATCTCTATTACTCTAGAATGCCCTTTTCAGAGACGCTTCACCCACCCCTGGAGATCAAAGAAAGGAGGACTGTACTCCTAGTGTATCATTAACCTACAGTGGATCCTGTTATGTAACTCAGATGAGCTACTGGAGTCATATCTATCAACAAGGGGTAAATGCGCAAGTTACAACTTAGCCTAGTTTTGATGTAAATGGGGCACAAAGTTAATAAATATTTTTATATTACATTTGTTGAAATGTAACTATGTATAATATAAACATTTCTGGAAGCCTCCGATAAGGAGAAATGGTTGGAATAAAACAGAAGATCGACAGACTTCAATCCTTTAGACATACATGATCATGTTGACATTTACACTCATCTACATTTTAAGAGCAAGAACATTATGTAAATAAATTACTTTGTTAGTAACTCTTCAACAAAACCTCTCTCTAAACAGCAAACCGTGTTAAGTGTCGGTCTGTGTTTTGCATGTCAAATAATAAATACACTACATTTCTTATGATTTATCAGTATCCTTATTAATTTCAAATACAGTTTCAGAATGTTATTACATATATGTATTATGTTCTACATGAAAAGTAGTACTGCATTTCAACGGCAACATAATTGTACTGATAATTATGTGAGGCAAAAGTTAGAATCAAGGATAAATTCAAGGATAAAAACAAATTCTGCTCACATATTTGAAGGCTGCTATTGGAACATTAAAGGTAAACGTCATATGTGACCACACATTACTTCACGAAGAGCTTACGACCTACTAACTATGTTCTGCCTTAAAAACAAATGGTGCAACCAAATAAAGTAGAGAGTTAGTTATAAAACTGGCTAGTTACCTCTAGCGTGGACTTTACTTTTCAATTTAAGTAAGAACTTACAAACGGCTGGAGCAACCATACCCATGATTTCAATGGACTTATTTCACTTGTAAGCAACCAAATAACAGCCACACATCAAAGCAGTGGCACCAACCCCCAACCTTAGCATCATGGTGGGCAAACACATTTTCTTCAGAACCCATAAACGTTTCGTTTTAATTGTCAACCAGTGGTCCAATCCTTCATTACATTCTTATAAATCTTTCCATTTAAAGCTCAAAAACTGAAGAGGTGTTTTAGATCTGAAACTGTCTATAAGCAAATATCAGCCCTAATCTAATTTAATCAACTAAATGAAATGGGATTTGCCTGCAGATGTTGCCCTGAGGGAATCTCAAACTGAAACAAAGTGAGCCTGTGGTCGTTTACAGACCGCCTGAGCAACCAGCTGCGCTGAGAAGCCCTAAAGCCGATAACATTGTTTAAACACAGAACACAAAGGCAGCGCAGCCTGTTAGCTGTGACCTATGAAACCTGTAAAATCAATTACGCAAAGATCACACAGATATAGGACAGAGCGCTCACACAGAAACCAGCTCCTTAATGTAGTGATCTGGTGAAGATGATTCAATCACAACACACAATCACAGAAACAGATGGTTGAGAGGTTAATGCATATTTTTTATGCTCTTCTGCTCATCAAGGCTGCATTTGTTTGATCAAAAATACAGTAAAAAAATTGTGAGTATTTTAAAGTGTAATTTATTCCAGAGATGCCAAGCTGAATTTTCAGCATCATTACTCCAGTGTCACATGATCCTTCAGAAATCCTTTTAATATGATGATTTGCTGCTTAAGAAACATGATTATTATCAATGTATTTTTGTGGATGAATTTTTTTTCCCAGAAAGAACATAATTTATTTGACATAGAAATCTTTTGTAATGCTGTCTTTACTGACACTTTTGATGAATTGAATGCATCCTTGCTGAATAAAAGTATTAATTTCTTAATAATATATATTTTTAAATAATTATTTTGACCCCAAACAGTAGTGTAACTGGTCTAGTACACATAATCTAGAGAAAATGTGTTGGTGTTGGTGGTGGTTACCCAACCGTTGCTATTCAGGCTAGTAAAGTGTGCTGAATGGTTTTTAGAAGCAAATCCCTGAATCTAGTTATGAACAAAAATAATAATAGTGATGCTTGCCTTAGTGAGCACAACTAATAATATGAATTGTCCAGGTTAATGCTGACCTTTAGAACTGACAAAAGTCCAGAATGCCTAGTATGAACAATCTTGTCTTCGCAAACACCACTCGCAGGGTCGTACCTGTATCAGCAACTGCTGCTGTTCTGAGTTTGCCGTTTCAGAGAGGTCAGAGGTCAAACAGTGGCGCTGAAGGACAGAGTTGGGCAACGAGAGGAAGGAGCTCTCCTCCTCACCATCACTCATCAGGATATCCAGGGAACTTGCTGAAGAAAACACACAAACAACAAAAACAGTAAATATGGTTCATTACGACAAAAGTAAAGAGGTAACACTTTACAGTAACACTATTTTACAGTGTTTTTGTTACATACTTACCAAAGCAATAAAATTAAATTATGCATAATTACATGCAACTAAGCCTAACCCTATAGTAAGTGCATGTTGTTAATTAATATTACTCAGTACTTAAATATATAATTACACTGTAACAATGTAACAAAAAATAAACTCGAGTAAAGTAACCCACTTTACATTAAGGTTCCATTTGTTAATATCAGTTAACATGAACTATCAATGAAAAATACTTCTAAAGCATTTATTAATCTTAATTAAAATGTTAATTTCAACATTTTCTAACATTATTAAAACCAAAAGTTGCATCCGTTAATATTTAATAGACCCGAGCAAACAAACTAAAAATAACCAGTATTTTTATGAACTAACGTTAACAAATTAACTGTAACAATTAACTAACTAACAAATTATTGCTCATTGTTGGCTAATGTTAATGCGTTAACTAATGTTTACTAATGGGGTCTTATTGTAAAGTGTTACCAGTATTATTATTAAATTATATAATTATACGGGAAGAAATGGACCCAATAGCACCATGAAAGTAGTCCAGATCAGGGGTATAAATTAATAAAGCTGAACTACATTGAAATATAATTATTAGATGAGAAATAAACTCAAAAGAAGG